>NW_006400252.1:315679-337805 GCF_000299155.1 Elephantulus edwardii | reverse complement strand
GGGAAAGTTCAAATAGAATGTGATGTTATTTTCTACCAGGAAAGCTGTGTCAAGTTTTGCTGCAGAGGTTGGGGCAATCTTCACAATTTGTAAATGGTCTTCCTGTCTCCGAAGCATGGCCAACATAGTAAATGAAGAGCCCTTCCCATCACTCCCTAGCACTCAGATTTCCGTTGCCATTAATGTCTTGTATCGGAAACCATTAACAGCTGAGTCTCCCTTTGTTCCCACCGTGTCTAGACTCTCATGGAAAACGAGCTCTTAGAGAAGAACTACAAACACGGGAGCAAGTTTCTGACGTCATTTCCTGATGGATCCACACAAATATTGTATCCTTTATTTCTACGTATTTTTTGCTTCACAAAAAGAAAGGTAAAAAAAAATACAAGACAGGGACACATAAAGAAAAACATAGAACCTTCCACACCCAAAAAAGAATGCTTTTTTAAATGAAATCTTTCTTTTATACTGGTTTACTTACATTGTTTTCCAAACCGGATCTTTCCCATTTATTTTACTCACTTTTCCCTCTTAGCCATCAAATTGTGTGACCAAAAAAGAATTTTAACATCTTCCCTTATTTCTCTCTCTGATCATATGTATAGTGCTTTTAAATCATTTCTTCAAATAATTATGCAAAATGGTTTCATCTTCACTACATATGATACAATAAAGAATGTTATAACGATTTAACATGCAATAAATATACCATGAGTGACTGGAATGCAAAAGTTGAGAACTGGAAAGAAGGATCAGTCGTCTGAAAACATGGACTTGGTGACGAAAATGCGACGGGAGATAGAATGACAGAATTCTGTACAATCAATGATTATTAGTTGAAAATATTTTTATAAGAAACATAAATTCAGACTATACACCTGGATTTTACCTGATGGCATGGTGGATTCAGATTTGGAGGTAGAAGCTCTCAAAGAGGACAGCCTCCGTCTCTTGACATTCTGCTCCTGGCGTTTTTCTTTGGCCTCTTCAGTCTCTTGGCCAAAAGCTTAGCGTCCTCTGTAGCCTCCTCCTTATTCTTTTTAGTGCGCTATTTCTTCAGTGAAATGCACTCATGCTTGTGCTGCAGGACACGTGGAGTAACAAGATGCTGGATCTTGGGCGCTTTGGTCCTGGGTTTCTTACTTTCTTTGTTCAGTGGCTTTCTCACAATTTAGTGACAGACATCATCTTCCTTAGAAATACTGAAGAGTTTGCAAATTCTGCGGGCTCTTTTGGGCCTCAAGTTACAAGGCACAGTAGTATCAGTCAGTCTTAGGATATCCTTCTCCCCTTTCTTCACATTAACCAAGTTGAGAACACTCAGATTGGCGTCCATAATGCAACCCCAGAATAAATAATGTTACACTATTTAACAAGTAATAAATATAGAAATACACCATCAGTGACTGGAATGCAAAAGTTGGGAACAGGGAAGAGAAGGATCAGTAGTCAGAAAACATGGACTTGGTGACAAAAATGAGGCCGGAGATAGAATGACAATTCTGTACAGTCAATGATTTGTTCATTGGAAATATTTTTATAAGAAACATAAAAACAGACTCTACATATGGATTTCCTTTGATATGGTATGCATAGGAATCAGATAAATTACATCTGTGTAAAGAGTCACTAGAGAAGCTCAAAATCAGCTGTGAAAACTAGGCCAGGTACTAATTGTGGAACAGATCACGAGCTATCCATATGCAAGTTCAAGTTCAAGCTAAAGAAGGTTAAATCAAATTCACAGGAATCAAAATTTGGCCATGAGTCTATCTCAGATGAAATTTAAAACTATCTCAGGAACAGATTTGAGGTCTTGCATATACAAATGAGCGAAAACCAGATAAGGTGTGGGAAGATATCAAGAACGTCATCCATGAAGAACACAAAAGGTCATTACAGAGACAGAGAAAGAAGAAAAGACCAATATGGACATCCTATGAGACTACGAATATTGCACTACAGTGCTGAGAAGCCAAAGCAAAGGGAAGAAATCAAGACATTAAGGAGCTGAACAGAAGATTCCAAATGGCAGCTTAGGAAAACAAAGTAAAGTAGTATAATGAAATGTGCAAAGAGCTGGAATCAGAAAATTAAAAGCACTGAACTGGCTCAGCATTTCTTAAGCTTAAAGAATTGAAGAACAAATTCAAATCTCAAGTTGCAATACTTAAAGATGCTTTGAGCAGAATATTAAATTATTCAGGAAGCATTAAAAGATGGAAGGAGTGTACAGAGCCACTGTACCAAAAAGGAATTGGCTGACACTCAAGAATGTAATGAAACAACGTATGAACAAGAGCCTGTGGTAATGAAGTTCAAGCTGCTCTGAAGGAATTGGCAAAAAAACGAGACCCCAGGATTTGATGGAATACCAATTGACGTATTTCAACAAATAGACGCTTCCCTGGATGCACTCACCGAGTTGTGCCAAGAAATCTGGAGTACAACCACCTAGCCAAATGACTGGAAGAGATCCATATTTGTTCCCATTCCAAAGAAAGTTGACTTTACAGAGTGTGGAAATTATTGAACAATATCATTAATATTGGAGGAAGAATTGTCAACAGTCTGTGTTATGCAGATGACAAAACCCTGCTTGCTGAAACGGAGGAAGAGCCTCCTGCGGAAGATCAAGGACTGAAGCCTTCAATATGGATTGAAGCTCAACATCAAGAAAACAAAGATTCTCACCACTGGGCTGATTGGCAGTATCATGATAGATGAAGAGATTAAGATTGTTAACAGCTTTAGTTTGCTTGGCTGCACAACCAATACTCTTGATACCAGCAACAAGGAAATCAAAAGATGAATTGCGTTGAGGAAGTCTGCTTTCAGGGACCTCTCCAAAGTAGTGAAGAGCAACGATGCCAGTCTGGAGATTAAGGTGCACCTGATCCAGGCCATGATCTTTACAATTACTTGCTATGCATCAGAAAGCTGGACAATGAATAAGGAGAATTGATGCCTTTGAGATGTGTTGCTGGAGAAGAGTACTGAATATACCATGGGCTGCTAGAAGAACAAACATGTTTGTCCTAGAGATGATGAAACCAGGCTGCTCCTTGGAGGCTCCATCTGACATACTTTGGGCATATTGCAAAGAGGGACCAGTTCTTGGAGAGGGACATCATAGTTGGGAGAGTGGAGAGACAGTGTAGTAAAGAAAGACTATGCAGGAGATAGATTGACTCAGTGCCTGAGGTAATGAGGTCAGGTGTGTCAGAGATGGTGAGATTGCTCAGGTTAGAGCAAGGTTCAGATTCATTGTTCATAGAGTCACTGTGAGTTGTAGTCTACTCAACAGCACATCACAGCAGCAGCCTCGTTTTTATTATTAGTTAGTTTTTCATGACTTGGTTTTAATTTTTCTTAACTGCCTTGAAGATTGTGCTTAATTTTTGTTTCATGTTATTTCTGATCCATCTGTTTTTACTTATTTCAGTGCTTCTGATCAGTTTCACTATGGATTGAATATTAACTGAGATTGTGAATCATCTTCAACATATTTTGTTCTTTTTAATACTATTACAAATGACATTTTTAAACTTTCATTTTCTGAATTTTCATTGATAGTATATGTAAAAAAATATTTTTATATTCATTCTGTGTCCAAGCTTGCTCATTAGTTCTAAGGTATTGTTTTATGGACTCCTTAGTATTTTCAATTCACCCAAGAGATGTCATCTGCAAACAGAAATTTTCATTTTCTCATGTGGATGCCTTGTTCTAATTTTCCTTGTTTAATAAATAGCCCTAACTAGAACATCCAAATAAGTTTGAAGAGAAGTGGTAAGAATGGACATTTTTTATTCAGTTCTTGGCTTTAGTGGTGTACTGGATTAAGTATTGGGCTGCTAATCCAAAGATTTTCAGTTAAAATCCGCTCTATTGAAGAAAAAGTAAGCAATCTGTTTCTACAGTAGGCTTACACTCTTGGAAAACTGTAAAGGGCAGTTTTACTCCATCATGTGATAGAGTCAGTATGAGTCAGAATTGACTTGATAGCTGTGGACCTTAAGGAAAAAATATTTTTTAAAAATATTAATTGTGTCATTTTCATAGCTGCCCTTTCCCAGGTGGAGAAAGTTCCCTTCCAGTTCCAATTAACCGTTCTTAGTATGAAAACATAATGTATTTTGCCAAATGCCTTTTCTACACAAGTGGAGATGATCCTGTGGGTCTCATCCTATATCCAGTCAATATGGTGTATCACACAGATATTCAAATGTTAAATGGAGATTGCATGGTTTAACTCAGTTCCATGGTATATTGCCTTTTACAATATTCTTAGGTCCAGTTTGCTTGTAATATGCTTGTAATTAGCATCTCAAATATATTTTTATTCACATAACTAAAAAAGACAAAAAACCCATCAAACCCAAACCCATTTGTTACCAAGTGAAATCTGAGGCACAGTGGCCCTGTACGATAGACTAGGATGATCCCAGAGGGTTTCCAAGTCTGTGAATCCCTACAGAAGCAGTCAGCCCCATCTTTCTCCCTCACAATGTCAGAGCCATAGGTGGGCTTAAGACATTAATCTTTTCTTAGCAGCTCAACACTCTGTAACTACTGTCCTACCAACACTCCTGATGCACATAAAACATTTAAAATCCTTTTGGAATTAAAATGTATCACCAATTTTCATAATCTTTTACAGTTTCTTTGGGCTTTTTCATAAGTTGAATTTATTCTTGGTATCATCAATGGCCTATAGAACAATTCAGATGACCTTATCTGATCTCAGCTATCCATCTGGAAACCTAGCCATTATCCGAGTGCCCAACAAGGTCAAGGGCTTCACCTGTATAATCCAAGAAGACAGTATCACCAAACCCGCCATCCTGGCACTGCTGGATTCCTCTGGCAGAATTTCCTGCTATCACCCTAATGGAAATATCTGGTAGGCTTATGACTTCCTTCTCTTCTGGGGACTTTGTGTTGGAGTTCATTTTTGTGTGAATGTGTAATTTCTTTTTCCTTTTAGTGGTTAAAAATAACAATGCTTTAAGAAAGTTGTAGGTAATGGTTTTCAGATGTTGTTAAGTGTCATTGAGTTGAATACGAACAACAGATACAAACCCTGACTTATCCTGTGCCATTCTCACACTTCCTGACATACTTGAGCCCATTGCTGCAGTCACTTTGTCGATCAACCTAGTTGAGTGTCTTCCTCTCTCTCACCAGCCCTCCACTTTTCCAAGCATGATATCCCTCTCCAAGGAATGGTCTCTCTTAGCAACATGCCCAAAGTACTATCTTTGTCTCCAAAGAGCATCCAAGACATATTTGAGGTTTGTTTTCTTCTTTTAGTAGTCTGTGAGATATTCAGTGCTCTTCTCCAACACCATAGCTCATACACACCAATAATTTTTCCATCATTCTTATTCATTGTCCAGTTCTCAAATGCATAGCAAGTGATCAGAAAGACCATGGTCCCTTAGTCCTCAGATTGACATCATTGCTTCTCAATAATTTAGAGAGGTCTGACCTCAAACTGACGTCGTTGCTCCTCATTAATTTGTAGAGGTTTACGGACTTTCCCAATGCAAGACATCCAATTTCCTGACTACCAAGAATATTGATTGTGGGTCCAAGGATGATGAAATTATTGACAACTTCAATCTTTTCTCCATCCATCTTAATGTTGCCTATAAATTGAGTGATAAGAATTTTTTTCTTGATGTTTAGTTAGATACAATCCATATTTAAGGCTGTGTTCTTTGATCTTCTGTAACAATTGCTTCAAGTCCTCTTCACTTTTAGCAAGCAACGTTGTGTAATCTGCATAACACAGAATACTGATAAGTCTTCCTCTGATCTTGATGCCACATTTTTCTTCAGAGTCCAGCTTCTTGAGTAATTTGCTCAGCACACAGATTGAATAGATATGGAGAAATAATACAGCCCTAACACACTTCTTTCTTGTTTTTTTAAATTTATTTTTACTTTATATTGGTTTGCATACAAAATATGTATACATTGTAGTTCATTCATATACATTTTGTTTCACACATTCCTTCATTCACATTGCTGTTGTTGTGTACCTTCAAGTCAGAACCAACCCTTTGGCAGGTTTTCAGAGGTAGTTGATCACACAGGAGAAGGTTGCACTTCTTGCTCCCAAGGAACAGGATAGCTTTTAACTGGGTGCCTTTGTGATTGCAGCACAGCTTCTTACTACTATTCATAAGAGCTTCCTTCATTCACATTAGTTTTCTTCATTTTAAAACATGCAGTGTTCCCTTGCTGTCTTCACTCAACTGCCTCTTTGTCTAGGTATTGGTTTCACATGAGCACAATTAAGTATTTTGGGATTTCCATTCTCCTCAGTGTTAGCCATAATTTGTTTTGATCCACACAGTCAAATGCATTCGCATAGACAATAAAAAATAGACATTTTTCTGGTATTTTTTTACTTTCAGCCTGGATCCAATTAAAGAAATCTTGTAATCCTTTATGCTTCTCAGATAAAAAACTCCAAATCCAATTTTTTTTAAAAAAAGTAAAGCTCATTATATTTTTCTTGCCACCTTATTTCTGTATCACAAATGTGATTCAGAATGGAAAACCCCTCTAGATAAATAATACTGTCCACTTATGGATTTGGGATCTGAATCTATACAGTTTGTCATTATGAAAGTCAGTGTTCTAATAATGTGTCAAATGCATTAATGGTTGGTTACCCATGGCGGACAGTGTTGGGTGAAACTCCCCGATTAGAACAAGCTTAGAAGCAGGAGTAGCTTGCTCCTGAAACCCTATGAACCTGGAGAGAGGATGAGAGGCACCCAAGCGTTGAGGACTCTCCTTTACAGGGTCACTATGAGTCGCCTGCGATTCGACGGCACTTAACAACAACAACAACAACAACAACAACAACAACCCTATCTATAGGAAGGGATTTCTGGTGGCCTAATGGTAAGAAGCTGCACTGCTATCCCAAAGGCACTTGATTCAAATCTATCAAGCTGCTCTGGGGGAAGGATGGACAATCTCCTCCTGTACAATTTACTGCTTCAGAATACCTGATGGAGTCGGTATGAGTCACGTCTGACTCAACAGCTCACAACAAAACATACAACAACCAACCTCATCTAGAGCAATAATTTTGCCAATGGAAAGAATAGATTTTTTTTTTAAAATTTTAGATAGTAGCAAGTAGCTGTGCTGCAGTCCAGAAGGCACACCATTCGTAGCAGCTGTTCCATGGGAGAAGGACAGGCAATCTCCTCCTGTGCAACTAACTACCTCTGGAAACCCACCTGAGGGTCAGCTGTAGGCCAGATCGGAATCAGAGAACTCAACAACGTGTACTAACTAATAAGCTTCCAGGAAGCTCTGGTGACATAGTCCACGGAGTGTCACTACTAACTGGAAGACTGACCCTCTCTGATGGGTTCACAATCACTGATGGCTCTGAGGAGGAAAAGCAGGGAATCTCCTCCAGTGCAGTTTACAATCTACAGTTGATGCTGTCTGGATGCAGTGGGTAAGGAAGCTTCCTGTGGCTAAATTCAATAATGACAACATACAAACAAAATCTACTAAAACCTTAAGATCCTCGTTGCATTTATGTAAATATAAACTTCATTAATTCATATTTTGTTACATCTGGCAAAACGAAATTCAGATTCTACCTTCACACATGATTTAAGCTTTTCAAGCTTTTTGGAAATAATCTCTCCCTTCAAGATATTTTTAGGCATAACAATCTCATCTTGAGAAATTGCCAATAATCTACAAACTTTGAATACTGCCAATATAATTGACAAACTTGAAATTCAGTGGCACGTTTGTGGTTTTTTAGTCCTAACCAATAGGCTTCTTGGTCAATTTATTAACAGCAGGTATATTTTTAAATATCAACTTACTCTCGAGACTCAATAACAATTCCACTATACCTGATCATATATAGGGTACATATAATTGCCAGGAGTCAGAATCAACACTGTAGCAACCAAAATAATTTTATTTACCAAAGCATTATCTTAATTGTCATCAGATAGTGATTGATTCGTAGGAAACTTCCTTCTTTCATTAATCTCCTTCCATTTACCAGCAGAATTCCTGGGCACTCTGACATGACCTTCTTGACACTCTCATAGAACCTTCTGTGTACTTTTGATATAGCAAGTCTGTCTCTACTGCTGGACTCAAGTTCTTGAGGGCATATTTTTGACTCTTCACTACTAGACTCAAAGAATGTTTATTAAATGCAAATAAGTCATCTGGTTCTGGCATATTAGTGTTTCAGGGCACTGCACTGAGAACTATCTAGAGATTTTCTTGGGTGGTGAGTTTTCTGCATATTGTTAAGAGGGACAAGTCCTTAGAAAAGGAGATCATACTTGGAAAGGTGGAAGACCATCAACAAAATCGAGTATCACAGAACTGTAACAATGTGCTCAAGTGTGTCAGAGACGGTGAAGATAGCCTCACAACAGTACAGGACAGGGTTTGGATATGTTGTTCCTAGGCTCGCTATGAGTCACAGTCAATTCAAAGGCACATACGATAACAATTGCTATTATTACGTATCATGTAGCAAGTTAACAGTGTGTAATTTGCTAATGTTATCATTCTCATGTGCAAAAATAAGTAAAAGTCAGGTTTATAAAGAAACTGCTGATCTAGGACAACAATAATGAAAACCTTAAAAAGTGAGATATTTTATTAAGACAGAGTCAGCGGGATAGAAGCCTGTTCTTAACTAGAGAGCAAAGGACTGATTTAATCTAGATAATTTTAGCTTATTATTTTCACCTAAATTTTAAGATAAAAACAAAATTTCCCCAATAAGATTGTTGTTGTTGTATACCAGCAAGTCAGAATCAACCGATAGCTGACCTTGCAGTGGGTTTTTAGAGGCAGTAAAATACACTGGAGGAGATTGGCCATGTTGTATGGAGGCTCCTTCTGCTGTCCCCAACATTCACGCCCACTGGTCTTCATTTTACAGAAGTATCAGTGAGATCATGGTTAAAGCTCTCAACTACTCACTAAAAGATCAGCCATTTGAACCCATCATTCACTCCAGGAGGAAAAAATAAGGCCATTTGCTTCCATCAAGATTTACATACAGGCTGGCAAAACTTTACAGCAGCTTTCCTCTGCCTCCAAGGTCACTCACTATGAGTTAGGTGCTTGAGGGTTACAAATGGTTTCTTGCCCAACTACTAACCTAAATGTTGAAGATTTAAACCCATTCCTCAGCATCACAGAAGAAAGGACCTGCGATCTGTTTTTTTTTAAAGATAACAATCAGGTAAATCTGCTGTCAGGGACCTCTCCAGACTACTTAGAAGCAACGATGTCAGTCTGGAGACTAACATTCACCTGATCCAGTTGAGGGTCTTTGCTATTACTTGCTATGCATCAGAGAGCTGGACAATGACTAAGGATGACAGAAGAAGAATCGGTGCCTTTCAGTTGTGGGGCTAGAGAAGAGTCTTAAACATAACCTGGACCACCAAGAAAACAAATAGGTCCATCTTGGTGAGGTGAAACTAAGTTTCTCCCTGAGGCTAGGACTTTGAAGCTCTGTCTCTCATATTTTGAGCACGTGGCCAGGAGGCACCAATCCTTGGAGAAAGACACCATGCTCAGAAGAGTGGAGGGCTGAGTTCATGGTGAGGGTCATCATGCTTGGGGAGATCAAGAGAGAGCACAAAATAGGAAGACCCTAGATGAGATAGATTGACTCAGTGACTAGGGTAACGGGGATGAATGTGTCAGAGACGATAGGGTTGGCTCAGGATAGAGCAGAGTTCAGAGCTGTTTATCATTGGGTTGCTATGAGTCGCAAGCAACTTGACAGCATATAACAACAACAATAACAATATTATTACTGCTAAGATTGTCTGCGTTTCTCCACCAGTCATGTACTGTTGGCTAGCATGACTTTTCCTCCACTAGCAAGTGATAGACCAATACTAGGGTTAAAATGCAGTCTTGCTACATATGACTTTTCCATTTACTTTTTGCCCAGGGTCTGCATCAATATCTTAGGAGGTCAATGTTTAGATCAAGCAGGCAACAGAATAAGGACTTGGAATTGGTCAAGCTCTGTTGCTTCTACACCCTTTGTTATATTTAAACCAGTCTTTCTGGCTTTGAACCACTATGTTGGAGTTCGAATCTTAGAACAAGACAAAATTTTCATCCGTTTTCTAGCAATGGGACAACAAGCAAAAATTAGTGTTGGAACCAAAGTGAAGGTAAGTACATTTTTAAGGATAATTAAAGTCTTTAGAAAAATATGAGGGCAGTAGTTTTTGGGTTTTGTTTGTTTTTGTGGGTTTTGTTTTTGGGTTTTGTGGGGGGTTTTTTGAGCACAGTCGTTTTAGTTGTGTTATTATGGATAGATTATACTTGAGAACACTCAACTAACCCCTAAAGACTTTGGAATTCAGTGGGAAAATATCTAGTAAGTTTCTTATGAAAGAAGTGGTCTGCTTAGTATTTTGTCCCTTCCTCCTCAGGAATCCCTTTGAGTTCGAATTTGGAACACATCTCTTGTGTGTTAGCTCTGCGATATGTAGTGCTGCTCTGGAGGTTTGGTTCTGGCATCTTGAACTGTTTGTTTTTCTCCATCTTAAAATAGAAAGGCCTGGACTGAATCAAGAGACCTAGAGTTCAATAGTCAAGACGAAAGATAAACCCTATCGCCTTAAAGAGTCTTCGTAGATCTCTGCGTCCTTTGCCCAGTTTGGCTGGGCCGTGCCCTTGTCTGAGCTTTCCATGTATTCATCTCCTTGCACTTGTGGACTGAGCTACTGTAGTTAACATTTTGGCTGACTTTTCCTCTGGATAACGATCTCTTAGAGGCCACAATTTCTGTCCTACCAGTGCCTTTATATGAATTCCAGCATGGGGGATGGTTCAGAGTACTCAACTGTAGTACTGCATGGTAGTAATCTACATGGACTTCAGTTCTGTCACTTCGCTAACTGAATGAACTTGAGCTTCACTTTCGTCATCTAGAAAATAGAGCTATATATAATCTATAACAAACCTTTTTGATTGTCTTGACATTTTAGTGAGAATGCAAAGCATTCACAGTGAATTTACTCAGTAAATGATGTAATAGTAGCTAAAACCACATAGATATGGCTCTCTCTCTCTCTCTCTCCTCTCTCTCTTTCTTTCTCTCTCCCCCCTCCCCCACCTTGGGGGGGGTGGGGTCCGTGTGTGAGAGAAAGTGTAGACTCTGAAGAATTCTATTAGCATACTCAGAATGTACTAACTTCTTTTCAAAACCATGACTTTTTGATTCCTTTATTGGACCCAGTCTAGTTACTGCTAGAATCATTAGAGATCTCTGTGTGACTCTCCCTAAATCTGCTCATCCAGGGTCCTAGTCTATTCTAACCCAATACTGTACTGAAAAATGCACTTCCCCCCTCCCCCCAGCCCCGAGTAAAATTCTCTAAAAGGCCTGTAGTGCCATGCATGGTTTGGATCTCCTTTTAACAGTTTCTCTTTATTATTTTTCTCTCACTCAACATGCTCTATCCACACTGGTCTCTTCAATGTTTCTAAAACATTGAGACCTATTCCTTGCTGTTCTTATTGAGCACATGGCTACTCCCTCAATACCTTCAAATGTGTTACTTAGAGGGTCCTTTAAATCACTTGTTGTTGTTGTTGTTGTTATGTGCCGTCGAGTCGTTTGCGACTCATAGCGACCCTATGTAGAGCAGCCCTAAACCCTGCTCTATTCTGTGCCAATTGCATTGCCTCTGACACACCCATCCCGATTACCCCAGTCACTGAATCAATCCACCTCATAGAGAGTCTTCCCCTCCTGCGCTGTCCCTCTACTCTACCCAGCATGATGTCCCTCTCCAAAGACCTGTCTCTCCTTGCAACATGTCCAAAGGCTGTCAGACGAAGCCCCAGAATCTTTGCCTCCAAGGAGTAGCCTGGTTTAACACTCTCTAGGATGAATCTGTTTGTTTTCTTGGCAGTCCATGGTACATTCAATACTCTTCTCCAGCACCACAGCTCAAAGGTATCAATTCATTGTCCAGCTCTCTGATGCATAACAAGTGATTGCAAAGACCATGGCCTGTTATCAGGCGCACCTTCGTCTCCAGAGAGACACTGTGGCTCTTGAGTACTTTAGAGAGGTCCCTAAACGCAGACTTTCCCATCACAATACGTTTTTTGATTTTCTGGCTGCTGGTGCCGAGAGTGTTGACTGTGGAGCCGAGCAAACTGAAGCTGTGAACAATCCATCCATCCATCCATCCTGATGCTACCGATTGGTCCAGTGGTGAGAATCTTTGTCTTCTTGACATTGAGCCTCAGTCCATACTGAAGGCTGCAGTCCTTGACTCTCTGCAGTAAGTGCATGAGGTCCTCCTCAGTTTCAGCGAGCAAGGTTGTGTCATCTGCATGACGCAGATTGTTGATAGATCGTCCACCAGTCCTAACGCCACGCGTCTCCTCATAGAGCCCAGCCTCTCAGTAATCTGCTCTGCATACAGGTTGAAAAAGTATGGAGATAGGACACATCCCTGACGTACACACTTCCCAATTTTGAACCATGCAGTGTTGCCCTGCTCTGTTCTGACGACTGCCTCTTGGTCCAAGTATAGGTTTCGAATTAGCACGATTAAATGTTCTGGGATTCCCATTCTTCTCAGAGTCAGCCACAGTTTGTTATGATCCACACAGTCAAATGCCTTTGCATAAGCAATGAAACACAGATAGACATTCTTCTGGTATTCTCTGTTTTCAGCTAAGATCCATCTAACATCAGCTACAATATCCCTAGTACCACGACCCCTTCTAAACCCAGCCTGGACTTCCGGCAGTTCTCTGCTGATGTGCTGTTCTAATAGTTTTTGGATGATCTTCAGCAGAATCTTGCTTGCATGTGAAATCAATGCTATTGTTCTGTAGTTTCCACAATCAGTTGGGTCACCCTTCTTTGGGATGGGAACAAATATAGACCTTTTCCAAAACATAGTACTTGGTTTCTTTCAATCTACATAATGTATTATTTCCATATTTTAATTCTTCAGTTAGAATAATTTGATTGTCTTTTTTGTGTTAACATCTAAATGTTCAGAGAAAATGGCCTGCATTCCCCTCCCCTTTCTGTTGGAATAGATATCTTTGTAGTTGGTTATCAGTTTTTTAATGTTCCACAGATATTTGATATACACAAAAAAAGTCATCACATAATTATTTTTGTCTAATTACTCTATTTATAACCTCTTTCTATAGCCTTTGTTTTTAAATTATTTCAATTATGAGAAAGGTATGAAAGGTCTCTACATAGAATTATGTTCCTATTTTCTTCTATCAATATCTATTACTTTTTCCTTCATGTATTTTGAAGCTTTGTGGTTAAGAAATGAAAGCTGTTAACTATACTCTTGCTATACTGTTACTTTGTGTCCTCTCCCGGATCTTGTTTCTATTGATTTTGGGTGTGTTTAGGGGGTGGTGGTTTCATTTGATGGTTTCACATTCTAAAGACATGGACCTGATCTGTTTTCTGATTTTCGGTAATTCCTCAAAATTTCTTCTGCTGATAAACACCATTCTTGTATTATAACTCTTTAATTAAACTTTAATTAACTCTTTAAACTCTTTAATTAAACTTTAAGTAAACTCTTTAAAAGTCTTTTGCCATTTTACGGGCTTTGGAGTTGAAGAGGACGTCAAGGAATTCTATTATTTGTTGTTCATCTATCTTGTCTGTCTCCATTTTTCTCTCATCTTTTCTTCTTTTTTAAAAATTTCTTATTGGTTTGCATACAAAACTCATATACAGTGTACTTCATTCATGTACATTGTGTTTTACACATTCCCTCTTTCACATTGTGTTTCATATGATCATGTGCATACACTGTGTTCTAGAAAATCAATCACCATTGATCTATGCCCACTCTCACCCCATCATTTAAAGTCCCTATTAGATCTATCCTAATTTCTTCACCCTCTCTTTCCACCCACCAAACTTCGTGATTCTCTGAAGCAGAGGGGAAGCAGAGAGAGGTCATATATTAATCCTTAGGTGTTCTGCGGGTAAGCAGGAGTAGTTCTGTTCATATTTAGCCTACACCAGTAAGGTAAATGGTCCTCCAAGGCTGTGTCTGATGATACAGTATACGGAAACACCTCAGAAAAGCGGTCCAGAGTCAACCACTTTCCAGCAGCTACAAAGACTGTGAGAAAGTAGGATGGCAGAGACCAAAGAAGGTTCTTTTGGAATGGTCTTCTGAAGGTAAGGATGGATATACTTTAGGAAGATGACCATTTTAGTCTTTCCCATTCTTGAAAACCTAGTTCAGGTGTTACCTGCTCTGAAGAATAGTGTCCCCTCATTGTCTTCCCAGTCAGCCACGTAGGCTCCAGTCCAGCACTTACCACAAAACAAAACCAGAAAAAAAACACACACACAAAAACCAAACCACCAACAAAAAAGCCACAAAACCCATGCTCCCCTTTCTCTCCAGCTGAGCATTTTTCAAGGAAAGAACTCTATTCACCATTCCTTTCCATCAGTATGTACCAGTTAAGTTACTTAAAGGAATTGTAAGATTTCAAAGATACTCAGATTCCCTTCCACATTGGGGCTGATCTGCTTTTATTCTCTCAAGTTCCCACCATGGCACTTCATTCCTCATGTAGATGAGGTTAATACCACAGCCTTGTTTGCAGCTAGCCAGACTGGACTTTACACAGGGAGTCTGCCTTCTAAATGTCACTGTGACGTGGCTCCTCCACTTACCCAGTCCTGTGGTCACCATCTTGCTTACTGACTCCTGACTTTTTTTTTCTTTTTTCTTTCCTGGAAAGCTACCAAAGCCTGAAGAGATTCCAGTCCTTCGATATCTGAGTGGGGAAGATCTTCTTCTGCTGGCCAGCTTAATTAGGATTCGCTGTCTGTTTCATAAACTGGAAGGATGTGTGAATTTTCCCTCAAGCCAAGCTTGGAGTAAAATAAAGCAACCTTCCTATCTTTCTTCATTGTCTCAAAAACTAATTGCCCTCTGTCACAATTCTGGTATAAGGCAAGATAAAATGGCAACAATAACACATCTAATAAATGAAAACATTTAATTGATGGTGCTTTCATTTTATTTTTTGTTTGTTTGGTTTTTGGGGTTTTTTTAAGAGAGGGAGAGTACCTCAAGGAAATTCTTACAAAATGCCTAGAAAATACCAAGACTCAAGTTTTCTTATAAATTTAAAATTTCAGTTGTCACTGGCTTACATGGAAAATGGAACAAACCTACTGGACATCAGAGAATGAGCAAATGGGCAAAAGTAACAAGAACAGTCTGATTTCTAAGAGGAAATAAAGAGGCGACCCCTATGTTCAATAGCTCTGAACCCTGCCCTGTCTTGAGCCAAAGAAATTCAGTCTTTAGAATTCCTGACTGCTGGTGCCAAGAGTGTTGATTGTGGATTTGAGGAAAATAGAATTGTGGACAATCTCAATGCCTTCTCCATCTGTCATGATGTTGACAATTGGCCCAGTGGGAGGAGCTTTATTTTCTTACAATTAGAAGAGCTGGGGAAGTGAAAGTCAGGGGAAGCTACTGTTGGCTTTTGAGGAGGGGGGGGAATCAGGAAATTGAAGACATTTCTGGAAGCTTTGAAGGCATCTTAAGTCATTACCTATAATCTTAATCATTTTAGCAACTTACAAGACCAGGATGAGAGGTTAGCAGGAACTCTTCCTGAAATTGCCTCAGCTTCACATCTAGTGTGGAAAACTACCATCTGCCCAAACATCTAATCCTTCTTGCCAAACATCAATGAGAGGTTTGTCTTCTCCCACCTCGGGACCTAAGCTTAGGGCCTCAGATTGAGGGCTCAGAGCAGAGGCCTGGCTGGCAAAGATTGTAAAAACCATATATTCTTGACACGTCCAGTTCCTGGGTAAGCAGCAAGGTGGGGAACAGGGTTTCTGAATCTGCAGTGACAACTGTTGGAGTCAACACTCTACTGGGAAAACCGACCATAGAAGACATGATGCTCAATGGTTATTTAGGGGAAGAGTTACTGACCAAGAAAATGCAGTAGAAGGGGCAGTGGCAGCAGGCTGGCTGGTTCCATGCTGAGTCTTTCATGGTGAACATATAAAAACTTTTGGAAGTTAGTATGTGCTTCAGCTGTTCCTCTCATTCAGGTGTTTTGATAACCAAGCATGTTGCATTACTTACTCAGTTCTTGCAAGCTCCACAAAGAGAGTAAGGCTGATGGAAAACATCCAAATTTAGAGCCCAGACAGATCCTTAGGGAAGTGTCGGCAATAATCACCACAGAGGACCAAATCCTCTACGCAGGAATGAATGACTGTTAGAATACAGGACAAGGTGTGACTACTCACTTTATTTTTTGGTTTTCTGCACTTTGAATTCACTTTATTTTGTTATCTTAAAAAACCACTGTGTGGTGGACACAGCTAGAGCCCAAGTCTTTTGCACAGAGACTCTGGTGTTAGTCCTTAAAAGATGATCAATGAATTTCTGGTAGGGAGTCCTGGTGAACACAGTCTCTTTACATAGGTCTGGCTGTAGTTCTTGGAGATGGCATTAAAAGTGGCCCTGGCAAAGTTGTCCGGAGCAGCAATGAAGCTCCTGGCTGAAGTATTGTTGCTGTACCATCGAGTCAGAACTGACCCATCACTGACCCTCCAGCAGGTTTTCAGAGGCAGTTAACTGCATGGAAGGAGATTGTCCATCCTTCTCCTGCTGAAAAGCTGATGGATTCAAGCCAAGAACCTCTGGGATTGCAATGAAGCTTCTTGCCACTGCGCCACCAGAGTTTCTTGTTGTTGTTTTTCTTGTTGTTGTTTACAGGAGAGTCGGAACCAACCCACAGCTGACCTTCCAAAAGGCTTTCAGAGGCAGTAAATTGCATGAGGGGAGATTGTCTTTCAGGAGCAGCTAGTGGATTCAAACTGTAGTCGATGCTGAATAAGGGCTAGATTCATTGGAGATTAGCACAATAAGGAGCAATATTTTTTTATCATGTTACTTCATGATTAATATTAGAATTTTATTTAGAATTATCTTTCTTCTAGTATTTCAGAAGTGAATAGCCAATCCTTCTTCCTAGTTTGTCTTAATTTGGATGTTCACTGTTAGAAGAATATTTGATAGACAAGTAGCCTTGGTAGGTGAAAGACATTTCCCTTACAGAAATAACCAATACATTCACTGCCCGCCCACCCCAAGCACATGTGACTTGTCTCTACCTTTCCCCGCTACCTTCCCATTCTTTGCACACCCAGCTGCCTGATCAAACCCTCCCTTCCGCAGCCACCTCTCAATATGAACCCCAGTCACTTCTGTGATGCCTTGCACTACACACTTCTGGTCTCTCACGCTGTTGTCCATCTCTTTGTTTAGGAGGATGTAAGTCCAAATCCAATGTACCAATGTCAGAGGAAGATTTTTGCTTGAGGCTGTGATGAGAGAAGATGCTGACCACAGAGCTTCTGCTAAGTTCTGTGACTCACTGTCTCAGTTTACATTGCTGACACAATAAACAAGAAATTGCTGTTGTTATTAGGTGCAATGGAGTCTGTTCTGGCTCCTAGCAACAGAACAAAACACTCCCTGGTCCTGTTCTCGCCTACAACCACTGTGGAGCTGAGCCCATTGTTGTAACCTTGGTGTCAATCCAACTTGTTAGTGTCCTTAATTTTCTTCACTGACCCTCAACTTTACCAAGAGAGCAATGGTGGTTTAGTGGAAGGGAGTTATGCAACTGTGCCTCCAACCCTAAGGCGTGTGGTTCAAATCCACCCGTCCTTTGAGATTTACTGCTTCTGAAATCCCCTTGACGGTCCCCTCTAGGTTAGTTCTGACTCAACAGTATTTCTTATTGCTGTTGTTAAGTGTCATTCAGTCGAGTACAACTATGAACAAAAAAGCTGAACCCTGTCCTGTCCTGCGCCATCCTCAGATTTCCTGACACACAAGATCCAATTTCAGCAGTTACTATGTCAAGCTACCTGGTTGAGAGTCTTCCTCTCCTTCACCAACCCTCCACCCTTCCCAGCATCATGTCCTTCTCCAAAGAATAATCCCTCCTAGCAACATGCCCAAAGTATGTGAGGTGAATTTTTTTAAATTTTTAATTTTTTTTACAGGCTTTCATATTTACAATATATCTCCTCATTCTTGCCTCCAAAGAGCATTCCAGCTGCACCCTCTCCAAGACATATCCATTTGTTCTCCTGGTTGGAATAACAGTAACAAACAAAGTTTAATAATTGGAACATGAACTATACATATGTACCGTGAATATTAGAAAACTGGAAATTGTTAAAAATGAAATGAAACGCATGAATACTGATATACTAGGCATTAGTGAGAATAAATGAATCCACTTTGGCCACTTATAATCATATAATCATATTGTATACTATGTAGATCCCTTCCAGTCAGTAGGCCAGGTGGTTGTCGTCCAGATTTCTTGGCACAACTTTGTGAGCACATGCAGGCCAGTGCCTGTTTGTTGAAATATGTCAATTGGTATGTCATCAATTCCTGGGGCCTTGGTTTTTGACAATTCCTTCAGAACAGCTTGAACTTCTTCCTTTATCACCACAGTCTCTTGCTCATACATTGTTTCATGAAATTCTTCTGTGTCTACCAATTCCTTTTGGTACAATGACTCTGTATACTCTCTCCATCTTCTTTTAATGCTTCCTGGATCACTTAATATTCTGCCCAAAGCATCTTGGAGGCAAGAATTCTGAAGCTCTGCCTGACATACTCTGGGCATGTTGCAAGAAGGTACCAGTCTTAGGAGAAATACATTATGCTTGGAAGGATGGAGGGACAGCACAAGAGAGGAAGGCCCACAAGATGGATTGATTCAGTGACTGGGGTAGTGGCAATAGGTGTGTCGGAGACAATAAAGTTGGCTTAGGACAGAGCAGAGTTCAGAGCTGTTGTACATAGGGTCACTAGGAGTTGCAGGCAACTTGACGGCATGTAAGTTTATAACATAATATTCATGCGCCACTGTTTTTTTCTGAGATGCTTTATCTTTAATTTCTCAAAAATTGTATCTTCAAACCTCTAGATAACATGCTTTTTCTCTCTACTCTGTCAGGTTTCTTCTTCCCATGTATATCATGTCTGTTGATATCACTCACTTATGCATGGTGACCTCCTGTTAAGATACTAAGCTTATTGAAGGCAAGAGTTGTGTTACACAGGTTTACAACTGTGTATATTGAATATAGTGCCTTGCATGTTGAAACTCTTCAAGAAAATGTTTAATGCATAAGAGATTAAATGTAAACATCATTTGGGATAAGTTGGAAAAGTTCAAAAACAGTATTAATACATAGGGTCGACATGAAAGTTGAACAGATGTGAGAGGACAAATGTCTTTGAAGTACCTCCATATCTGGACACATGTATTTATATGTGATGCAAATAATTCCAACAATGCTGTAGCACATAGAGAGGACAAAGTTCTGAAAACTTCTTAGCCATAACCACACAGTTTAAGGGTTTGAGTTATGAAATTTGTTGTTGTTCTGTGCTGTTGAGTAGAAACTGACTCATAGTTGAACCTCTAGTGGGTTTTCAGAATCTGTAAATTTCATGGGATGAGATTGCCCATCTTGCTCCACAGAGTCGCTGGTGGATTCAAACCTGGTGCCTTTGGATTGGCAGCACAATTCCTTATCATTAGGCCCATAAGGCTTGGGGACTTTAAAGAGTACAGTGTGAAGGAACATGTTTACGTCAACTGTCCTAACAGTCCACAAAGACAAATGTCCCACATCCTACTTTGGCAAGCCAGTGGTGATGACTGGAATCTTAAAAGCTTGTGTGTGGCCATCTAAGATGGAGCTACTGGTCTCTCCTCATTTAGAAAGATGAGTAAAGAAAAATAAAACACTTAAGGGAACAATTAGTCCAAAGACTAGTGGAGCCTGTGAACCAGTCTTCATTACTCTGAAATCAGAACTAGATGACGCTCAGCACCACTCCCATTCATTCTGAGGAGGACAACAGAAGGTTGTGTACAGAGGGGAGGAAAAAATTTGCAGAACAAAATTCAAAATCATAAAAACACTAGAGTCACTAGTGTGATAGTCATGTGTGTGTGTGTGTGTGTGTGTGTGTGTGTGTGTGTGTCTCCTCAAGTTGAAACCAACCCCTAACGGACCTTCCAGCACGTTTTCAAAGGCAGTAAATTGGATGTGAGGGAGCTCTGGCAGCATAGTGGTAAGAAGCTGGGCTGCAATTCTAAAGGAGTTTTCCCACATGGTGGTTCCACGGGAGGATGGTCAATCTCTTCCCTTAGCATTTACTGCCTCTGAAAACCCACTAGAGGGTCAACTATGGGTCACTTTCCACTCAATGTTAAACAAGAACAAACTGCACAGAAGGATATTACCCATCCATTTCTTGGATGCAGTGTAACTTCTTGCTTCTAGGCCACCAAGGTGTGATACTGACTAGTAGAAACCCCAAAACCACGGGCCTTAGACATGCTTTAAGTCTAGACTGAACTCACTCTATTGGACCAACTTTCAGTCAAACAACACACAGGCCTCCAAGCCAATAACATTAGGAGAATGTACTCCTCAGCACAGTCAAATACAGGAAACCAAAAGGGTCACAAAGCTTAGAAGACAGGAACAGGGGATGAATGGAAATTGTGACCCCAAAGAAAAGCCCAAAGTGTATAGTCAACCAATGTCATAAAACAAAATGTGTATACCTTACTGAAAGAAAACCTAATTTGCTCTGTAGATTTTCATTCCCCTTAAAGGGAGCTCTGGTGACCCAGTGGCAAGAAGCTGTGTTGTAATTCCAAGGGCACGTGGTTTGAATCCAGCTACTCTGCTGAAGAAAGATGAGCAGGCATCTCCCATGAAGTTAACTGATTCTGAAAACCCCATGGAGGATCAACTATGAGCTGGTTCTGACTTGACAACAAAACAACAAGCTTTCATTCAAAGTACAATTAAAAAATTGAAGGGGAAAAAAAATCTACTTTTTTTTTAGTTGTGAATTTGCTTGGCCCCCTTGTTATATACAGATCATCATTCTCTTCCACTGCTCCTACTTTCAGAGTTAGCTTAAAGAAAGATGAAAGGAAGCCTAGAGAACTAAAACACAAGATTAGTTTAGTAATAAGGAGGTATTTCTGGATTCCATTGACCTAGAATGGAAAATAATTTTAAAAGTCTACAACAAGCTATTAAAGAAAGTGTAGCCAGGGCTCCTGGGAGGCAAAAATGATAAAGCGTCTCCTCACATCCTTCTAGCACATTGCTAGGAGAGTTTGGAAAGGCAGAGGGTCCCTGAAGAAGAAAAGAGCCTCAACCAGGTAGATTGACGGTGACTGCTGCAATGGGCTCTGGTGCGTTGAGAAGTGTGAGGACGGCACAAGCTAGACCAGGCTTCAGATCTGTTGTTCACAGGGTTGCTGAGTAGTACTCAACTTGATGGCACCTAACAACAAACTAGTTATGTTCCTACACAAATTCCAAGGAAGTAAAACTCCCCTAAAAAACACTGCATAGTCTTTTCTGTCTTTACTGGGTCCACTACCAACTTCAAGACTTGCCAGTTTACCTTTTTCTTAAGGAAAGAGAAAAGATGTAGAATTATCATCCTCTGTTGCCCTTGACTAAAATGTCACCTTCAATTTAGCCTTTTATTTAATGATTCAAATGAAAACCTCGTGCCTCTTGTTAATTTTAAGATATGGGAAAATGGGGCAGGGGACAAAGAAAACCTCTTGCGACTCCACTCAATCCCACAATCCTAGTAGGAGCCCTGTAAACCAGAGGACTGCCTGACAGGGTTCCAGGGCTGTAATCACCACAGGAGCAGCTGTGATCACCACAGGAGCAGCTATAATCCCCACAGGAGCAGCTGTGATCCCACAGGAGCAGCTGTAATCCCCACAGGAGCAGCTGTGATCCCACAGGAGCAGCTGTAATCCCCACAGGAGCAGCTGTGATCCCACAGGAACAGCTGTAATCCCCACAGGAGCAGCTGTGATCACCACAGGAGCAGCTGTGATCACCACAGGAGCAGCTGTGATCCCACAGGAGCAGCTGTAATCCCCACAGGCCCAGCTGTGATCCCACAGGAGCAGCTGT
>NW_006400252.1:301700-315579 GCF_000299155.1 Elephantulus edwardii | reverse complement strand
CAGCTGTGATCCCACAGGAGCAGCTGTAATCCCCACAGGCCCAGCTGTGATCCCACAGGAGCAGCTGTGATCCCACAGGAGCAGCTGTGATCGCACAGGAGCAGACGGCTCCATCTTTCCCCCAAGTGGCTGGTGCTTCAAACTGCCCACATTGTGGTTAGCAGTCACTTTACCACCAGGGTGTCTATGTGCGTGGTCTCTACAGAAAGAAATACAAATTAATACAGAGACTGTATGCTGAGTGAAGTATCTCAGTCACAAAAGGACAAATACTGCATGATGCCACTGCTGTAAAACAGGACTGACTTCGGGATTGGGAGGAGACTGAGAAAGATGGGTTCAATAATGTATACTGCATTGAAACAGATGAGGGAGAAAACTGTTTAAAAGGGATATGTGATTAGGTATTTTTGTCATGACAGGAGTCCAAAGAGAAGGCTGCATAGTGGAGTGGACCTGGGGGGAGGGTTTGTAAAACAATGAAAAGTTTTTCTTTTACTTTTCCAAGAGGGTAGTGTACTAGGAGGGAGGGTTGGGAGGGGAGGAAAGCGCAACAATGAATGAATGGAAAGCCAAAGTCTCCGTAAATTTTCATTGATATTAATAATAAATTTAAAAAAAATACAGAGACCCAAGGAAGGTAAGACGCAGTAGGGCAAAGACGGTAAAGCATCAGGAGAAGCATCACTTCCTAGAATGCCGATTTTGATTCAAGATTTGGAGTTGTTACTAAAAAAATAAAATTACATTAAGAAGCTATGTATATATGTCAGAGGTAGAATTTTTGCAGTGGGCTGGCTCAGCCTATGCTTGCAAGGCATAGAGGTTGAGAAGTCTCTTGGAAACATGATCCAAACTGCAGTTCAGAGAAATGATTTAACAGCCTTTCTTAGGATATGAAACTAACAGTTTCTCTAAGACAGGGCCCAATCCCATAAGCTTTGTGATTCTTGTCCTAACACTGATGAAGATAAACAATGGGTAAATCTGCAGTTTCCAAGCACACGTTTGAGGATTTTTCTAGGTGAGGAAAAGATATCCAGTCAACTGCGGTTTAAGCTTGTTCAGATAAAAAAAGTGTCTTCACGTAAACTTGCTTTCTCCTGCTGTGGTATCTGATTCATCTCCACACTATCAAAAAATTTAATGGGAAAATTCCAGTCCAGCTTAATTATAAATACAAAAAACTTTGAAGTCATATTAAGATTCCAGTATTTCATTTTGTCGCTGTCTCTGATTATCCCACATAATTTTTTAATGAGATGGAATACTAGGAATATGTATTTTTTAACGTATGTATCTGTTATCTCATTTTTATATTGTTTTTATTGTTAAGTGCCATCGAGTCTCAGGCGACTCATAGTGACCCTATGAAGAAGAGTCCTCAATGCTTGGGTATCTCTCATCCTCTCCCCAGGTTATATTATATACTTTGCAAAAAAAAAAGTTTTCCTTTTATTTCCATTTGTTGTTGTTGGTTTTTCCCCTCTCTCAATTTTCATCTGGGTTGACTCTCTGACATTGATTTCTTCTGTGTATATAGTTTTGGGGGGAATTTTTTAAGTATCAGTGGTCTTAAATCAAAATTATCCTTTTGACTGACTGACATCTCTCAGTTTAATTTGTTGGACGCTGTGCAGATGTCCTCCAACACCCCCCGGTGTGCCTGGATCACTCATTCTTCAGCACTTATTTCCAACTCTTTGCTAGTATAGTACTATGAATGTACCTGTTCACATTCCAGTTATTTCTTTAGGACGTATACCTAGAATGCGACTGCTGGATCAAGCAATATTCCTATTTCCAACTTTCCAAAGTGGTTGTATCATTTTACCTTCCCAATGACGAATGAGAGTTCAACTCTCCACACCCTTGTCAGCATCTGCTGTCCACCTAAAGTAATTCTTGACAAAGTCACCTAAGCTTGATGAAGTTTACCAAGATCTACCAAAAGTGTGTAGTGGTTTGTAGATCTTACCTCCTATTTTTGCACAGCCGCACTTCGTATAACCTGGCACAAGATACATAAACTGTCGGAGAGGTTTCCCTATTCAAAAATTAGTTCAAGGCATAAAACTTACATATCTGTGTAATACAGAATTTTACTGTAAGAATCATGTTTCTGAGTAACTAGAACACAGTTTTATGTTATTTCAGTACCTTAAAAATAGTCACTCAACTCTGGATTTTAAATAAGCCAGTATTATAAAGTTCAGCAGCATTTTCTAGTGTAGCCAGCTCATATAAAATATGTATATCACCTCATCTCCCTGGAAACCTGCTCTTAGTAACTTAAAATTAACAATAAGCAAAGAACAGAAATTGTTTGTCACTAGTAAGGGTTGTTAGTACACAGATTTTGAGTCCTGCCAGGGCCTAAGGGAGTGTTGGTAGCAACATGCCAGCTTGACTCCTAGGTTCTTTCTTAACCAAACAACCTAGTGTTTTGGCTTTGTTTCCAAATTAATTTCCAAAGTAAGGATAAATAAATAGCTGAGCTCTTGATCAGAGCAACTTATAAAGCCATGTATTTATCTTAACCAATTCTTTCTGAATGTGAAGAGGACTAAATGAATAGGAAAAAATGAGAATAAAGTCGACATTTTCAAGTTGGAACTGAAGAACAAACTTGTCTCAAATAAAAGACTAGTCAATAACAGGAAGCTCTGGTGGCCTAGAGGCAAGAAGCTGCACTGCAATCCCAGAGGTAGAAGGTTCAAATTCACCAGATGCTCTGCTGGAGAAGGAGGGACAATCTCCTCCTGTACCAGATCTGATTTGACTGTACACACCAAAAATAATAAAATAAAATAATACAAAAAAAAAGACTAGTCAATGATATAAACCTGTGAGGAATGTCCTCCCTTATAAGAAAGTTATCCCAAAGCAAGGTGAAAAAACGAAATAGAAGCCAATGGGGACAGTAAGCATACTGACACAATGAGAACAACAGTCACCAGTACCGTGGGCCTAATACGCCGTGTAAGTATGCAAGAAATGGGGAGGTGCAGGCATCCGTTCTGCATTGCTCCCCTTTTTATCGCCTGGGAAGTAAAGTAGGCATCTTAGTGGAAGCTGCAGACTGAAAATGGCAAAAAAACAGGAGTAAATGATTTCTCAACACTTGAAAACCTATCAGCCTTGAACAGGTAGTCCCTGGGTTACCAATTAGCATGTCTGCCTTCCAGACAACTCTTATTTCCCTTTGACATGACTTCATTCACCCTTCCCACAACAAATTCATCATGATCACCTTCTCTCGTTCCAGGTGCAGCTTTGAGCCTTTTCATGCACTACATGTACGTGTTTTGATCCACCTATAAATTGCTCTTAAGATTTAAACACAAGAACTCTTTCCCAACCCATGCACTGCACTTTTTGCCCAAATCACTGCTACTCTGGGGTTTGTATAGCAGCTTGTATAGAACTACAACATGCATGTCTTCAGAAAGTACATTTTCACCTCAAAAGTATATATTGTTCACCCAAGGGATTCTGGGTGACACAAATGATTAACTGCCTGACTAAGCAAAAAGCTGGTGGTTCACAGATACTCAGGGGCACTTTGGAAGAAGACAGGTGAGCTGTTTCTATAAAGGTCAAAGTCATAAAAGCCCTAAATCTCAATAACACCTCTGATTCCCAGTTGACCCTCCATTAGGTTTCCAAGGCTGTAAATCTGATTGTCCATCTTTCTTCCTCTGAGCTACTGGTGAATTTGACCCACCAGGTACATAGCCTTTGGGTTAACTCTTCAAGCACAAAGTCCCCAGAGCTCTCCAAAAGCCACCAGCTAGGGAGGACATATGCCTGGTACAATTCTCCTTGGCACACATAATTTGCTAGAAGTTGCAATCTGTTCAATGGCAGTTGTTTTTCTTGTTGCTCTACCTAGTGTTGCCTAAGAAGACACTGCCCTTTCCCTACTAAATGAAGTCTATACTTGTAAGATGAAGTTCACTTAGGAAAGCATAGCATAATTTTAGGCAATCATAATTCTCTATCTCCTTGGCTTCTGTAATTGGCTTAATGATTAGAATGTGCCCAAGTTGGAAGAGTCACTTTTCTGGTACGAAAGTGTTGTGTACCATTGTTGGAACTGACTCATAGCTGATGCTCGAGTAGGTTTTCGGAGGCAGTAAATTGTTTGGGAGATTGCCCATCCTTCTCCTACAGATCACCTGGTGGGTTCAAACTGTATGCCTTGCTGACAGCAGCGCAGCTTCTTACCACTAGGCCCCCAGAACCCCCTTATCCCAATTAAGGAGAAGCAAGCACTTCCTCCTGGAATTACTCCTCTGGAATGGTAGAAGTGTAACAACCTATAATCATGTTCTTCTTCCTTCCTCACTTCTCAAGTTATGGTAGATTGATGCAGAAAATGAGGCCAACACAGATGGAAAGACTTGGAGGAAACTTGTGATAACCCTATTTGAATCTGAAGCTACTATTTACCTAATAAACTAGTTGTTATATGCCATCAAGTCGGAACCAATCCATAGCTGAACCTTTAGTAGGTTTTCCGAGGCAGGGGAGGAGATTGCCCCTTCTCCCATGGAGCAGCTGGTGGACTTGAACCACGTGCCTTTGGTACTGCTGCGCAACTTCTTACCTCTAGGCCACCAAAGGAAAGGATAAAGCAATGTTTAATTGATAAGGCAAATTAAAACAATTCCGTTTAAGCTTAGTATTTCTACTTGCTTTTTGTGAAACTAAGGAAAATAAAAATGTAATTAAATTTGTGAATTATAATTAAGTCACAATAAGAGAACTTTGTTCTATATACTGAGATCTTAGTAAATGAACCACAGAGGTCAATAGAGAGAAAGTACTCATTTTCTCTCTCTCCAGCTCTGAGTATGCAAGAGTTTCTCAGGAATTTTGAAGACTGAAATAAAATTGCATAGTAAGAAATTGCTCCTTCCTCTACCCTGCTCCAAAAAGTATTTGTCAGTTTAGCTATATAAAGCACACATGACATGTTTCATGGACCAAGAGTACTAGAGTGGAGTTAATATTTGATGAGAACTTTTTATGATGTCCCTTTTGCAAAATTCCTCTAAATGCAATTACCAAATAGAACATGCTGCTTTCTTAAGTGTGATTTCACAAAGCAGGAATTCTATCACACTCACAAAATTCCCTACCGTCAAATCAGAAATGACTCACAGCTGACCCTTCAGTGGGTTTTCAGGAAGCTTTAAATCACATGGGAGTGGATCTCCCATCTTTTTCTCTGGAACTACTGGTGAATCTGAAACTTTGGCCTAGTGGGCCAACTCCACTTGAGCTCCTTCTTTCATCTTGGCTTTGTTGTTGTTGTTATGTGCCATTGAGTCACTTGCGACTCACAGGGACCCTGTGTACAACAGTCCTAAACTCTGCTCTATCCTGTACCAATCTTATTGTCTCTGACATATCTACCCCAATTACCCCAGTCCCTGAGTCAATCCATTTCATCAAGTGTCTTCCTCTCTTGCATTGTCCCTTCAACTTCACAAGCATGACATCCCTCTCCAAGACTGGTCTCTCCTTGCAACATGCACAGAGTATGTCAGATGAAGCTTCAGAATCCTTGTCTCCAAGGAGCAGCCTAGTTTCACCCTCTCCGGAATGAACTTGTTTGTTCTCCTAGCAGTCCATGGTATATTCAATACACTTCTCCAGCACCACAGCTCAAAGGCATTAATTCTCCTTCTATCATCCCTAGTCACTGTCCAGCTTTCTGCTGCATAGCACATGACTGCTTAGACCATGGCTTGGATCAGGCACACCTTAGTTTCCAGACTGACATCATTGCTCTTCAGTACTCTGAAGAGGTCTCTGACAGCAGACTTTCCCAATGCAATTTATCTGGCTGCTGGTACCAAGATTGTTGATTTTTCAGCCAACCAAGCTAAAGCTATTAACAATCCCAATCTTTTCACTGTTTATTTTCATACTGCCAATCAGATGAGTAGAGAGAATCTTTGTTTTCTTGATGTTGAGCTTAAATCCATATTGAAGGCTGTAGTCCTTGACTTTCTACAGCAAGTGCTTCGGGTCCTCCTCAGTTTCAGCAAGCAAAGTTGTGTCACCTGCATAATGTAGGTTGTTGATGAGTCTTCCTCCAATCCTGACACCACACTTCTCCTCATAGAGCCCAACCTCCCAGATGAGCTGTTCTGCATATAGATTGAAAAGATATGGAGGTAGGACACATCCCTGACATACACCCTTCCCAATTTTAAACCATGCAGTGTTTCCTTGCTCGTTTCTGACAACTGCCTCCTAGTCCAAGTAGTCACATTAACATTTTAAGCTTTGCCATTGTTAGATGCTGTCGTATAGAGTTTGACCCATAGTAACTTTATGAACAACAGATCTGAACTCTGTCCTATCCTGTGCCATCCTCACAGTTCCTGACACACTAGAGCCTACTGCAGCAGTAACTGTGTCAATCAACTTAGCTGAGGGTATTTCTCTCCTTCATCAACCCTCTGCTTTTCTGAGCTTCATATCTCTCACCAAACAACAGTCCCTCCTAGCAACATGCCCAAACTATGTGAGGCAAAGCTTTATCATCTATGCCTCCAAGGAGCACTCTGGCTGTACTCTCTCCAAGACATACTTGATCGTTATTTTGGAAGTCCATGGGATGTTCAGTACTCTTCTCCAACACCATAGTTCAAAGGCTGATCAATCCTTCTGTCATCCTTATTCATTGTCCAGCTCTCAGATGCATAGCATAGGGGTGTTAAGGATGTGGAAACTTAAGTATATAATTTTTGCCATTATGACTAACCCTATTTTTTTCTACATCATAATCCTAATTCTGCTTAATAGCATTAGACAGACCTCCATTTTTTAAAAAATAAAGTGTTATATATGCACACCCATGTTTATCGCGGCTTTGTTCACAATAGCAAGGAGTTGGAAACAACCCAGGTGCCCATCAACAAATGAATGGATAGAGAAGCTGTGGTATATTCACACAATGGAATACTAGGCTGCATTGAAAAACAAGAAACTCTTACAATATTATTCAAAATGGAGGACATTATGCTGAGTGAATATCTCAGTCACAAAAGGACAAATACTGCTGGTGCCACTGCTGTAAAATGGGACTGATAACAGGTTTGGGGTAAGACTGAGAAAAACTGGATAAATTGTGTATACTGCACGGAAACAGATGAGGGAAAGAATAATTTAAAAGTGATGTGTGATAGGGTATTATGGTTATCACAAGAGTCCACAATTAAGGTTGCATAGTGGAGTGTACTTGGGGTAGTGGGGATTGTATAGCAAAGAAAGAATTTTTCTTTTACTTTTCAAAGAGAGGACTGAACTGGGGCAGGTTTGGGGGGGGGAAGAGGGCGGGCTGGGCAGGGAGAAAAGTGTAACAATGAATGAATGGAAATCCAAAATCTCTGTAAATGTTCATTAAAATTACTAAAATAAAATCTTAAAAAAGTGTTATTCACCTATTATAAACTTTAAAACTTGTTCCTAAAATACAATAAAATATTGAGATGTTAGACAATTGTCCATTCACCAAAAAACAAAATTATAGAAGTTCCAAGTCAACTTCCCTTTGTGAAATATGTTTTAATGAACCTAAAAGTGTTAAAAGAATCTACTATTCATGGTGAATTCAAAATAGAATCTCTTAAGTCAGAAACAAAAACATAAACAATTACATGTAAAGTCAAATAAGTACACTGCAAAACAAATTGATACTTTTCCTTTAACTTATTTTCTGTTTAGTTTCTTATTTAGTTACATATGAAGGCCCAGTTAATTAATTCATAAGATTGGTCAAGGCAAGACATTTGAACTACACAAAAGGATTTAAAAAGCAGTTGGTCTTTTAGCAGTTCGCTGATAATCATACAAACATACATACACATATTGGTAAAGTTGTTGTTGTTGATTGCCTTCGAGTCAAGCGTGACTCATAGCAACCCTATGAACAAAAGGTCTGAAGCCTCTACAAATATTGACATTTTTCGAAGTTCAGGAAGCATGTTATTTAGGAAGTGGATGCCACTCCTGCTTCCAAACTATCAAAGTATGTTATTGTTTTTATGTGCCATTGAGTTGCTTGCAATGTATAATGACCCTAATGTATAGCAGCACTGAACCCTTCCCTGTCCTGAGCCAGTCTCACTAACTTCGACACACCAACCCCCATCTCCCCACTTACTATATCAATCCATCTCATCCAGGGTCTCCCTCTCCTGCGCTGCCCCTCCTCCTTTCTGAGCATGATGTCCTTCTGCAAGGACCAATCTCTCCTGGCCACGTGCCCAAACTAAGTGAGACGGAGCTTCAAATCCTAGCCTCCAGAGAAAGACTTGGTTTTATCCTCTCCAAGACAGACCTACTTGTTTTCTTGGCAGTCCGTGGTATGTCAAAATTTTTATTGGTGAAGTACTCTGAATATAGGATTTTCCTTTATAATCTTCACATCTTCAACATTCTGAAATACATATAAATTGGACATAGCCAAATTAGAGATGTCTAATAAATTCTTAGAAAAAATATGGGAATTACAGCTTCATCTCAATTTTTAACTATATTTTTTAAAAGCCGTACAAACCTGCTGGAGACTTTTCCCTCCAAAGCGAGGTACAGGTTAACTTGGGGATCAGGACATTACTGGGACTCAGCATCCAGCATCAACAAAGGCAGCTGCTCTTCTCCACTGACTCAGCATTCTCTACAATTCATTTCAGAAGGCGGCACAATTAAAACTGTGCCACCGACACAGAGTGCCACCAACAGAAATATCATAGACATATGTCAGCTCTGTGTGTACCAAGACGAAACGTTGTCCTGCACTGGCCTTCCCATAGGGAAAAAGCTTCACGGGAGCCGGTGCCAAAGCCCAGCTAGTACACTGACACCTTCACTGCCTTGTAAGAATGAATTCCTTTCCTCCTTTCCTCTGCTGACATGACAGCCTTTTTCCTTGAGGTCTTCCTAGCTTCCTCATTTTTACACATTGAACCACCTCTATTTCTGCTGTATGTTTGTCAGTAGTTCCTTCTCCTCTTTCTTCTCTTGATTATTGTCTCCAGTTCTCCAGTCTCTTTGATTGCTCTTACTGTTTTTCTATAGCTTTGGGTGAATATTTATAGAGCAAATTCGTTTCCCATTCAATAATCAATCTCCATTTTTTAGATGGTCATTATTTATTAACATATAAGGGACTGTCAGGGGGCTCCTCAGGGAGCTAGTCCAAAGGAGGCCTCGCTTGCAGCTGGAATGCCCCAGCCTCTCAGCAGGAGGAAGATGGGCAGTCTCCTCCCCTGAGGTCTAGAGTCTGGGAGGTGGGGTGAGGTGCGGTGGGGTGGGGAGACCCGCTGGAGGATCAGCTATGGGTCCATTCCGCTCCGGTGACAATGGGTGATGGCAATGAACATCAGCCGTCAGATACTGCACCAACATTAATAACCCTGAGTCCCAGAGTCCAAACAGGATGCAAAGGCGGGTTTATGCTGAACGTAGAGTAGGACTCCACCATTAACCGCTGAGTGGAAGGCAGATCGTCTATCAGCCTAGTCCCAGCCCCCCTCGCACTGCTGTCAGCCTCCAGCGAGATCTCCTCAGGGTCCTCTTCTCAAGCACTGAAACCAGGTTCAAGGCGGAGCAGGACAGTGGGGACCGGATGGCTTCGAGCAGACCCCGCAAACAGGGGAGGCCCAGGGGCACGAGCAGGAACCCTCTGGCGGAGTCATGAGAACAAAGGCCGCGCACACACACAAACCCCTTGCGCGCGCGCGCGCGCACACACACACACACACACACACACACACCCAGGGCACACACACTCCTGTGCGCAGGCAGCAGCACCGCCCCTCTCCCTCGTGGGGGCCCGCCCAGCTCTGCTGGGGAGAACTGTGGGGTCCAGGGGCCCCGCGCGTCTGGAGGGAAGAGAGGCGGGGCGCTTGCGCTGCAGCCAGCTCCCCCGAGCCCAGCCTTTACGCTTCTGGTCTCTGGACACCCTGAGTCTTCATTCTGGGGGTCAGACAAAGGCTTTCTCCCGACCTCTGAACCCTGCCCCTTCCATCACCCACCTTACCTAGCCTAGGCTCGTTCTCTGAGACTCCAGGGCCTCTCAGCACCAAGGCTCAGGTCCCTTTAAGGCCTCTGCAGCTCCTGGGGTCGCATCTGCCATTCACAGAGCATCCACCGGGTGGACAAAAGCATTTTGCCTGATTATATATCGGGTTTCTGGGGAGTGCAGTTAGCACAGCTCCCAGCGGCCAAGCTCACTGGAGCCTGGGGTCAAAGCCAAGGAGCAGTAGGGCGCCCCAGGACCCCTTTTTCCTACAATGGCTTCAAGCAGCTCTTCTCCATTTAGTTTTGTGACAAAAGTAGCTGCAGTCCTCTCCAGGTAAGGACACTCTTCACCCTTCGTCCCTGGGTTCCCTATTCCCATTTGCCCATCTTTCCTGCCCCTTCCTGCCTTTTGAATTTTGTTGTGGGGTAAATGCTGCCTTTTCGGTCTTGCAGGGTTAATTCTCTTCACGGTGCTGAGGAACATATTCCTCATGGAGTTATTGCTCACTAGAGGGCTGTATACTGTTTGGGTGAAATGAGTTCAGCCTGAGGTTTGATGGGTGTCTAAGGGCCATTCTTGAGGATTATACCCATCTCTATCAGACCAATAAAACTGGTCTTTTTGAAAAGAATTTACAAATATGCTTTACATTTTTCTCCCACACTGTCCCCACACTCTCTTGTAATATGACTCATAGGAGTCAGAAGGGGTCACCAGGCACTATCAGATTCTTCCCTTTCAGGCTGGGGCAGGCCATGGTTCATGCCCATTTTACTTGATCCTATTGCTTTATGACTTAACCTCTGCTCCATTCCCAATTTTGTTCCATCATCTTTACAGGATCATATTCCTTTTCCCATCTCGCTGAAAATGATACAACAAAGTGGTTTAGAAGAGAGATTCTAGCCAAAAACTGCCGAGATTTGAACTCAACTCTATGATTCGATTTCCTCATTACTATCTCATAGGATTGTTGAGAGATTTAAACAATTTTCATTTTTGTAAGACATGTATGTGAACCTTACCCTATCATCTGCGAGGAGCCCAATACAGGGCTAGGTACTGTAGGAGTCACACAAGTTTAAGACATGACCTTAGTAATGTAACACTGATAGATGAGATGTAGGAATACACATGGAAAAGAAGTTTTAAACGAGATACAGACTACTAAGTGTGATTCACTAGAATCTATAATCATCTAGAAAGTTATATGGACAAAATAAAGTTTAGCATAAAGAGTGACTCACTCACTCATTGACTTGAAGTAGGAACTAACTACTGTTGACTGTATATTGCACAGAAAGAGATTGCCCATCTATCTCCCTCATAGCCACTGGCAGATTCAAATTATCAGAGAGATGTGGCTCTGGGTTAGCAATGCAGCTCGTTATCAGTGCTGGGCATAGTGCTCCCTAAAGGAGTGATTTGTGCTGTTGTTAAATAGTCTACATTCAGAACTGACTCACAGCTGACTGTTTTCAGAGGCTACAAATGGCCTCTGATTTGAGATTGTCTATCTTTCTCCCTCAGAGAAGCTCGTGGACAAGAACCACAAGTCATTTGGGTTTGCAGGGCAGTTCTTAGCAGTAAGACACCAGAAGTCCCAAAATAGTGTCTCTGTGTTGGCTGAGAACCGTTGAGTCAGAACCGGCCCGTAGCTGACCCTCCAGCAGGTTTTCAGAAGCAGTGAATCACACGGGAGGAAATGACCCATCCTTCTCCCATGGAGCAGCTGGAAGGTATGAGTACTGTGCTTTGGGGATCACAGCACAGATTCTTACCCCTAGATCACCAGAAATTCAGCAACAGAAGTTTTCAAATGATATCATAAGATGTAAGAACTAATGAACATTTTCAAGGGAGGAAGAGGGGTGATTCAAACAGGAGGGTTATTTTAGAATTTAAGACTTCTACAGGAAAGCTTGACTTGGGGAGCCTAAATAGAAAGCTCTAGCAAAACCTAGGAGGAGGAAAGTGGGAGGGGGCTGAAGCAGGGTGGTTGGGATGGGAATAGCAGGAGAATCCTGGGAGCACTGCACAGAAAGGAGGACATGATGTGGTGTTGACTAGAGGTGTGGAAGGAATGAGCAGGAAGGAGGAAAACCCAGTCATGCCTCCAGAGTCTGTGTCCTGGATGGTTAGGAGGATGATGGCGGTAGAACAGACATAAACTCAACAGTCAGGAAGACAGCCGTTTGAAGAGGAAGGATGAGATTTAGGCATCTTGTATGGCTGAGCCTAAAGCAACTGGAAGAGTGATTGGACAGAAACATCCCTTAGGCAGGTGGGCAGGCAAAGTAAGTGTTTCAAATTACTTCAAATGCCACCTATTTGACTATATAAATGGAATAAGATGTTGCTGAGGGACGGGGACAGAGTTAAAGGTAAAGAATATAATCTTCTGTAGACTTAATGATTGTCACTAAATCTCAAGAGTTTAACAATTTATTGGAAACACATGACGTTTGGGGTCTCATTTTCACAGTGGATTACTTTTTAAAAAGGTATCACAGAAGTATTTAGGATGAAATAGTTAAGTTCCTCCCAACTTTCCATTTTCTCTTTCCTCTCTCTCACTGGTAATGTACCTCCTGTCACTATTGTAGTCTATATCCTTCCTTCTAATCTTTTCCTCTTTAATTTGTATACATATATGCATGTTAATCTGTTATTTCTTTCCAATGAGGTAACACATTTCCTCCTTGTACTCAACGATTTGCTTCCCCCCCTCCCCCATTAAGCAATATCCCTGTGAAATCTTTCCATATGGTTGCACTGATATCTTGAATCTCAAATTGTCCTCCCCAACCTGGCAGGGTTCTAATAAGTCTTCAGCCAAAACTGTGGTGTCCCCTGTCATCTGCTTTCTTTGTTCATATTTGCTGATAGTGAAAGAATTGGACAGATAAGAAGTTTAAACTGAAGAGATGGCATTGTTGCACTACTGCCACTTATAGTCTATTGGTGCCATCAAGTATGACTCACAGTGACCCTATGAAGAACAAATCTGAACTCTGTCCTATCCTCTGTCATTCTCACCAACTCTAACATACTTGGACTGACTACTACAACAGTCACTGTGTCAATCCACCTCTGAGAGTCATCCTCCCTTCCAGTGACTCCTCACTTTTCTAAGCTTGATGTCTTTCTCCAAGGAATGTTGTTGTTCTTGTTTTGTGCCATTGAGTCAGAACTGATCCATAGCTGACCCTCCAGTGGTTTTTGGAGGCAATTTAAGTGCATGGGAGAACAATGTCCTTTCTTCTTCTATGGAGCAGCTGGTGCATTTGAACACCATGCCTTTGGGGTACAGTTTGGCTTCTTACCTCTAGGCCACCGTAGAGCCCATGGACTGTTATTGTTAGGTGTTGTTGAGTCAAGTACAACTCAGGGCAACTCTATGAACAGCTGACCTGAACCCTGCCCAATGCTGAAGTCACCATGTCAACCAACCCATCTCATCAGGGATTCTTCCTCTCTGGCTGCACTTGAATATGAACCATTATGAACTTGAACCCTTATGGTTCTCATGGTCCATTACACTTATTTGACTCATTCTTACCTATTAAAAATATATAAGCTATGTTTCTTCACAGAAATTCCAAGGAAATGCCGTTTCTTACGTTATAAGGTTGTTTGGAAGGACTACCCTTGGACTGAGAAACTGTGAGTACAACATTTCCAAACAGGAACACAGAAAACTAACCTTGTTGTAAAATCCTTCTTGGTCCAGGATTTTCAGTTCAATACCCCTGGGAAAAAAGTAATATTTTGGCTCCTGTGGATTTGGTTTAATTTTCCTCAGCTTCAGCTTGAACTTGCATATGAGTA
>NW_006400252.1:291741-296601 GCF_000299155.1 Elephantulus edwardii | reverse complement strand
AATCGGGATGGGTGTGTCAGAGGCGGTGTGGTTGGCGCAGGATAGAGCAGGGTTTAGGGCTGTTGTGCATAGGGTCGCTATGAGTCGCAAACGACTCAATGGCACATAACAACAACAACAACCCCTGGGAAAGGTAATTTTCCATTCTCTATACCCAAAGATGACCTCCAGTGATTGCAATTCTATTATGTTTTGAAAATTTCAATTTGATAGGCAATTTAAATTTTTCTTTCATTTTACAAGAAATACAAATGTTATGAGTGTTTAAATAGAATAACAGGCACAGTGAAAACCTTTTTTGTTCCCTAATCTCTGAGTCCTGAAGTTCTCCTTACCCAAGTTTGCTATATATCCTTCTCTGCTGGAGTCTCTGCTCTTGTCTAAATCTATGTTTACATGTGCATTTTCCGTGTATGTGTGTGTGTGTGTGTGTGTGTTGTTGTTGTTGTTGTTGTTGGTTTTGTTTGTTTTTAACAGTATGGATGTTTCTTGGAGCTCTGTTTTCTAGAGGAAACCTGGGGAGTTGTACTGCTAACACACAGGCACAACCTGTGGTGGGGAGAATCCTCAAGAGATACATCAGGAGACCAATGGGAGATCTCGTTCTGTTAGGTTTACATCCTTGCAAATCTACTAAATGGTCAGCTCTGAGTCAGTTCTGATTCCATGGCAATGATTGTGGGTTTGATTTTTTTAGTAGATCTTAGTAGGGTTTTTATTTTGTTTGGAAATTTTGTTGGTTTTGTGTGGTTTTACTTTTTCCATTTTTTAGAGCTGAAAATAACTTTATCTGATCTATGTTAAACATGTGATCTGATTACTTTCTAGACCTGTGGATAAAATCCCCAAGGATAACTTTAACTTTTCCAGGCACTTTGTTAATAAAATTCTTCTGATCACTTTCAGTCAACAAGATCAGAGTTAGTTTCAAACTAATGTTTCAATCATTTGAACCTTCCAATGTTTAGAGAATCCTGCGACTCATAGTGACCCTATGACAGTAGCTCTGAATCCTGCCCTATTGTGAGCCAATTTCACTGTGTCCAACACAACTACATCTATTACCTCAATTACTGTATCAATCCATCTTATCCAGGGTCTTCCTTTCCTGCGCTGTCCCTCCACCCTTCCAAGCTTCATGTCCTTCTACAAGCACTGGTCCTTCCTGGACATGTGCCCAAAGCATGTGATACAGAGCTTCAAAATCCTTGCCTCCAAGGAGAAACTTGGTTTCACCTTCTCCAAGACAGAAATATTTGTTCTCCTGGAAGTCCATGGCATGTCCAACACCACAACTCAAAGGCACCAATTCTTCTATCATCCTTCGCCATTGATCCATAGCACATATTTGCAAAACCATGGCCTGGATCAGGTGCAGCTTAGTCCCTAGACTGACATCATTGCTCCTCAGCATTCTGGAGAGGTTCCTGACGGCAGACTTCCCCAGTCCAATTAATCTTTTGATTTCCTGACTGCTGGTGCCAAGGATGTTGATTGTGGAGTTGAGTTAGCTCAAATTGATAACAACCTCAGTCTCTTCTCTATCCATTAGGTCCATTAGGCATTTGACTGTGTGGATCACAACAAGCTGTGGCTAACCTTGAGAAGAATGGGAATCCCAGATCACTTGATTGTGCTCCTGCAAAACTAATTCTTGGACCAGGTGGTCAGAACAGGGTAAGAAAACACTGCATGGTTCAAATTCAGGAACGGCGTGTCTCAGGAATGCATCCTGTCTCCGTACTTTCCAATCTATATGTGGAACAGATACTTCGAGAGGCTGAACTTTATGAGGAAGAGTGTGGCATCAGGATTGGAGGAAGAATTGTCAACAACTTTCACTATGCAGATGACACAAACTTGTTTGCTGAAACTGAGGAGGATGTGAAGCGTTTGCTGCAGAAGATCAAGGACAATCAATAGTTTTCAATATTTATTGAAGCTAAACATCAATAAGGCAAAGCTTCTCAACACTGGGCTAACTGGCAGCACCATGGTGGAGGGGGAAGAGACTGAGGCTGTTAAATAAACTTATTAATACATTAATCAACACTTTCAACAGATTCAAACCTTCTTCCTTCTGCCTGCCTGAGCCTTTAAGTTTAAATCTAGAAGGTTACAACTTGGAAAGGGGCCCTGGCTGGCTTCTTCACGGTTCCCTTGACCTGTATCCTGTACTCTTCCCATTCACCCTTGTATTCAACTAGTTCTCCCTGGCTTCACACAAGTTAGTGAGGAAAGTGCTGGGAAGGAAAAGGACGCCCTCTGTAGTGATGACCTTGGAAATATGGCCATTCTCATGATTGATTATCTATTTCTTGGGTTTCTAAAAAATAATACAATTGAGGTTTGCAGATGCTACTCCCTTCACCTGGTGGTACTTCTCCACCTTTTCTATCATGGAGATTTTTAGGGGCCATATACAACTGTGTGTTGCTAACTCTTCTGCTGCTATGTCTATCTGGCAGGAACCCATACTGATAGAGTCCTTTATAAAAGTTCATCCCATTTGTCAATATTTTTTAGACAATCAGTCATTTCATGTGCTCTAAATTAATTTAGAATATGTAACTCATTCAGTTTGTTTAAAGTGTAATATAATCAAATAAACAAATCTAGTTATCACTGACAAACAGATTCTTGCTTCTGAAGAGCACTTTTGCCTCTTTCCTTCCAAAAGAAATTTGTTTATTCTTTTTCAGTTCATGGTAATATTCAGTATTCTTTGTCAACACCATAATTCAAATGCATCAATTCTTCTTCAGCCTTCCTTATTTATTGTCCAAATTTAACATGTGTATGAAGCAAGTAAAATACTTAGATCAGCCACATATTAGTCTTTAAAGTGACATCTTTGCTCTTTAGCACTTTACAGAGATTCTTGACAGCATATTTGCTCAATAAATCGTCTAGTAAGACTGCTGCTTCTGTGGGTGTTAGTTATGTGCCCAAGTGAAATGAAATCATTTTACTTTAATCTTTTCCCCAGCTATCTTGTTTACTAGTACAGTCAGGAGAAAACTTTTATTTTCTTGATGTTGCAAAGGTGTAACCCATACTGAAGGCTTCCATCTTCAAAAAGTGTTTCAAGGTCTCTTCACTTTCAGCAAGCAAGGTTGTGTCATCTCTTCCTTTAATCTGTTTGCCACTTCTTCAGATAGCTGTTTTTTGGGTTATTTACTCAGAACACAAATGAGGTGGGTATAGTGAAAGAATACAACTCTGATGTATATCTTTTCTAATTTTAAAATACCCTTAATCTGTTTGAACAACTGTTTTTTGAACAACTGTTTCTTGGTTTATGTACAGATTTCACAGGAGCACAATATTTGTCTTCACAAGCTGCCCTTTGAAATCTTCAGTTCTGCTCTCTTCCATCATCATTAAAAATATTTTAATAAATTTCATCTTTGTTGTTGTTGTTATGTGCCGTCGAGTCACTTGCGACACGTAGCGACCCTATGCACAACAGCCCTAAACCCTGCTCTGTCGTGTGCCCATCGCACTGTCTCCAATATACCCATCCTGATTACCCCAGTCACTGAATCAGTCCACCTCCTAGAGGGCCTTCCTCTCCTGCGCTGTCCCTCCACCCTACCAAGCATGATGTCCCTCTTCAAGGACTGGTCCCTCCTTACAAGATGTCCAAAGTATGTTAGACGAAGCCCTAGGATCCTTTTCTCCAAGGAGCAGCCCAGTTTAACCCTCTCCAGGATGAATCTGTTTGTTTACCTAGCAGTCCATGGTGCCCTCAGTACTCTTCTTTTTCTTAGATTGAAAGCCTAAATTTCATTTTTAGGTTTAATATTTTTAGAATAGTTGTATGCTTACATAAATATTGGACAGAAAGTGCAGAGATTTCCCAAGTACCTCTTGCTTCCTGTCAATCTTGTCTCCTATTAACACCTTGTATTCCAGCACATGTATAATATATTATTAGTTAACATCTTTATTTTACATTATGGTTCACTCTTGGTGTTCTGCAGTCCTCTAAATTTTGGCAAATACATATTGTCCTCTGTAATGGTCGGGACAGAGCAGCATCATACAAAATCATTTCATTGCCCTAAAAATGACCTGTGGCCCACCCCTATTCATCCTCTTACTATTTCCCTGAACAACTTATCTTTTGTGTCTATAGTTCTGCCTTTCTAGAATGTCATGTAGTTGAAATCATACAATATGCTTTTCCAGACTGACTGCTTTCACATGCATTTCTGTTTCCTCCATGGTTTTTCATAGTTGAGAGCTTACATTTATTGTATGGATGTTGGGAGCTCTCGTGGCATGGTCTACAGGGTCTATTACATCAAAAGCCTCCCATCTCTGGTGAATTGAATCCACCAGACGATCCAAGCAAGAAAAACAGGCAGTCTTCTCCCATGTGATTTACAACCTCTGAAACCCAATGGATAGTCAGCTTTGAATTGGTTCCAACTTGATAAAGTTGATGCAAACATTTGTGTGCAGGGGATTTTTTATTTATGTGGATGTATGTATTCAACTTATTTGGATAAGTACCCAGAAACATAATTGCTGGTTTGTATAGTCAGCTTGTGCTTAGCTGCATAAGAAACCATCAGGCTGTCTTCCAAAGTGGATGGACTATTTTATATCCCTACCAACAATGACTGCAAGTTCCTATCATTTTACATCCTTCGCCAGCATTTGTTGTTACCTGTGTCCTGAATTTTAGCTACTGTAACATGTTTGTATGCAGAACAGATTATCCAGGAGGCTGGGCTCTATGAGGAAAAGTGTGCTGTCAGAATTCGTGGAAGATCTATCAACAATCTGCATTATGCAGATGACACAACCCTGCTTGCTGAAACTGAGGAGGACCTGAAGCGCTTGCTGCAG
>NW_006400252.1:289607-291641 GCF_000299155.1 Elephantulus edwardii | reverse complement strand
TGCATACCATCAGGTGAAGTCCATGTGTATAACCTGCGTTTGTGTCTCTTATAAAATGTATTTGCAATGAATAAGTCATTGATTTTACAAAATTGTTCTTGTCCGGGTGCCGCGGTGCTTGTCGGGGCCGGTTCTGGTTGGTCTTCTTTGTCGGTGTGTCCTTTGCCATTCCCTGTTGCTCCTCCCTGGGAGAGACTTCACCCTGGGTCGTGGGGAGGGGGGAATGGCGTGTTCTCTTGGCTGCTTCCTGCTGGGGGGGGGATGCTGTGGGTTTCGGGGTGGGGGTCTTCTCTCGCTGCTCTGGAGGGCCCCTTTGGCGGTGGGAAGCACATGGACTATTGTGGAGATTGATTTTGAAGTTTGGATGCACTCTTGTTGATTGTGCTTGGCCGTGCATGTTCGTATCCTTGGGGATGTATCGTGGGGGTGTTGCAGCCTAGAGGACACAGGTTTGACTGACGGGTTGTAGGTGCACGGGTCCAGGAATTGTGGAGGGGTGGAAGAAGGGATTCTTTCATTGTTTTGCAGGCCCTCCCCCGGGTCCCCTCCACCGTGTAGCCCTCGCTCTGGTCTCCTGTGATGACGGAGGTGCCTAGTTGTGTGTCTCTTTTGGACAGTTTTCTCCCTCCTCTGTTTCAGTGCTGTGTGCATTGTTGAACCCGTCTTGCTCGGTCTCTCCCCAACCCCAGGGACAGTCCCGTTCTGCAGCGGTGGCATCATGTAGTGTTTGTCCTTTTGTGGCTGGGATATTTCACTCGGCATGATGTTCTCCAGGGTCGGCCATTTTGAATGGTATTGCATGGGTTCCTTGTTTTTTGATGCAGCGTGGTGTTCCGTTGTGCAAGTGTACCGCGGCTTCTCTGGCCATTCGTTTGTTGATGGGCACTTAGGTTGTAGGAACAGGTGGATCTTTTGTGGATGCTACAATCAATACCTTGCAGCCCAACATATCCTAATATCTGTGTTACTAACGGTCATGTAAAGAACATGTCTTCCAGCCTACGAGAAACTAAATCGATATATGACCAGAGGATGGGACATAGAATTCCAGCAATTTATGCAGAATCTGACCTTCCAAATACTACGAGTAAATGAAACCAGAGTGTCACCTATCACCGGAGATGAACTGTTGAAATCATTAATGACTATGTTTCAAACATGGAGTGGAGTGGGAGCATTAGCCATACTCTTTGTTCTTGCTGTATGCTTGGGCATTTGTTGTTTATGCAAAATACTGAGACAAGAAGCCAGACGTGCCTTTGTGGTATGTCAACTTTGTGCAGAAAAGGAAGATCCAGTTAAGGGAGTATGGCTTAGTATGTTAAGATGAAGATGATTGTCAGGGTAGGATAAGTTAGTATTTGAGTTGAGTGAATTTTATGTTTATATATAGTTAAGATGTTAAGATTGAGGAATTTTATTCTGCCCATTGTTGAGATTTTTGTTGGATGTTTCTCTTACAAATGTCCTCTGCAGTATGGCTCAGTAGGCTTGACAAGCAGTAAACCCCTCAAGCTGATAGACCCAGACAGCCACCGTATTCAGAAAATAATGAGCAATATTGGTCTGCGCCAGAGACGAATGTAGCCTGGCTATATCGTTCCCCCGGACGATGGACTGCACATCTGAGGGAATAAATGAACGGATAGGCAAGTCCGGGCGCATTTAACAGCCAACGGCCATGGCCCTCCATGATGCTCCTTTGATGGTCCTTACAGCTCCCCATAGTGTGGAGCGCGAACACCTAGCATTCTGCAAAATGGAGGCTTGATGTACGAAGGCTCAGACCGGGTCAAGAGCATAATGGAGAGAGAGCCTAAATGAAGAACAGAAGACGCTGTCGCTCATGGGCTTTAAAACAAAAAGGGGGAACTGCAGGAGCTGCAGATGGTGACGTATTAAGAAACATAATGGGTATTAAGTAAGTGTGGCAGAATTGGATTGGATAAATGTAGTTATGTTTTAACCAATAAGAATAGGTTAAGTGTTAGTCATAAGCCAATAGGAATAGTGAGTTAACAACCAATAGGATTA
>NW_006400252.1:274124-281957 GCF_000299155.1 Elephantulus edwardii | reverse complement strand
GGTTGGCGCAGGATAGAGCAGGGTTTAGGGCTGTTGTGCATAGGGTCGCTATGAGTCGGAAACGACTCAATGGCACATAACAACAACAACAACATTGCAATGGGAAAGTCTGCTGTTAGGGACTTCTCCGAAGAGCAATGATGTCTCTCTGGAGACTAAGGTGTGTCTGATACAGGCCATGGTCTTTGCTTTCACTTGTTATGCATCAGAGAGTTGGATAGTGACTAAGGAGGATAGAAGAGGAATTGATGCCTTTGAGCTGTGGTACTGGAAAAGAGTATTGAGGGTACCATGGACTGCTAGGAAAACAAACAGTCATCCTGGGAAGGGTTAAACCGGGTGGCTTCCTGGAGACAAGGATTCTGGGGCTTCGTCTAACATACTTTGGACATGTTGTAAGGAGAGACCGGTCCTTGGAGAGGGGCATCATGCTTAGTAGGGTGGAGGAACAGGGCAGGAGGGGAAGGCCCTCTATCAGGTGGGTTGTTTCAGTGACTGGGGTAATCGGGATGGGTGTATCGGAGACAGTGCGATTGGCACAGGCCAGAGCAGGGTTTAGGGCCGTTGTACATAGGGTCGCTATGAGTCGCAAGCAAATCGATGGCACATAACAACAACAACAACAAGTTTGCAGTGTTGACTCTTTTTTTTATCTCATTTAAAAATTTACAATTCCCTAATGATATATCTTCAGTAGCATTTTGTTTGCATGTGATAGTGATGATATCGTCTGATAATTTCCAACTTTTGTTGGATCACCTTTCTTGGGAATAGGGACAAACATGAATCTCTTCCAGTCAGTTGCCCAGGTAGCTGACTTCCAAATTCACTGACATAAATGTGTGAGGACATTCAGAGAGGCATCTTCTATTTGAAATATATCAATTGGTACTCCATGAATTCCTGGGGTCTTATTTTATGCTAATGTCTTCAGTGCAGCTTGAACTTTAATTACAACTCTTCATTATCATTATAGCTCTTGTTCATATGTACTTTTTGAAATTTTTCAGTGGCAACTAATTTGTTTTGGTACAGCGATTCTGTAGATTCCTTCTATGCTCTTTTTAAAAAAAATTTTTTTAATTTTATACTATTTTACTTACAGAGTTCATATACATGTTTTTCACACCAGATCTTTCCCCTTCCCTTTACCCACCTCTCCCCTCACCCATCAAATTGTGGGACTCTACGATTAAACCCCCACTCAACCGCACCCATCCTCACCCTTACTTCTATCTTCTTTGGATGCTAGTTTGTGCCCATAGTATTTGACTCAGAGTTTGGTTTTCAGTTCTTTCAGCTTGAATAATGTCAAGCAAGTTCTTCTCTTGTTATTCTCTTTCTCCAGAGCTCCGCACATATCATTATAATATTTTGCTTTCTTTTCTTGAGCTGCCCTCTGAAATCTTCTGTTCAGTTCTTTCACTTTGGCAGCTCTTCCTTTGGTTTTGGCTTCACAACTCTTTAACGTAATTTTCACAGTCTCTTTGGACATCCATTTTGGTTTTTTCTTTCTCTTCCTTTAATCACTTTTTGCTATCTTCATGGATATCTTTGATGTTCTCCCACAGTTCTTCTGGTCTTTGATCATTGCTGTTCAATGCGTCAAACCTGATTTTGAGTTGAGTCTTAAATTATCTTTTGCTCTTCACCATCTTCCCTGCTCCCAAAAAGTCGCAGTCATGACAGCTGAGCTGTGCAGTTTCAGTGGGTACAAGATCTACCCCGGGGACATGACAGGAGGCCCAAGCCAAGGACCAATGGGAAGGTGTTCCAATTTCTTAATGCAAAATGCGAGTCACCATTCCTTTCCGAAAAGAATTCATGGCAAATAAATTGGACTATCCCCTACAGAAGAAAACCCAAAAAGGACTAATCAGGAGAAATTAAAAAGACAATAACCTCCATGCAGTCAAATTCCAGAGTGCCGTTCCTGGTGTGTCTTTTGCTGATGTAATAGCCAAGAAGAATCAAAAGGCTGAAGAACTTAGATAAGCTCAATGAGAACAGGCTGTCTGGGCTGCCAAGGAAGCAAAACAGACTAAACAAGCATCTAAAAAGACCACAATGGCTGCGACTAAGGCTCCTACAAAAGCAGGACCTCAACAAAAAATTATTAAAGCTGTTCAAGTTTCCTCTCCCCGAGTTGGTAGAAAACACTAAGTTAGCATGAGACTTAAATAAAAACTTAATTTTTTTTTTTAAATCTCTTTGTGCTTGGGAGGAGTCCTTCACAGCTGATTTTCCTAATGCAACACGTCTTTTGATTTCTTGATTGTTGGTACCAAGGGTATTGACAACTTTCATTTTTTCACAGTGCAGACATGATGGGTAAAGAAATCTGGAGGACAGCATTGATCACAGACTGGAAGGCAATTCATGTTTATTCTCATTCCCAAGTAAGGTGATGGAACAGAGTATGAAAATTGTCAAACAATATCACACACAAGCAAAATCTTACTTAAGATGATCTCAAAACGACTAGAACTACATCTAAAGAACTGCCAGAAATACAAGCTGGGTTTAGAAGAAGCCATGACACTGGAATATCATTGCCAATGTCAGATGGATCTTGGCTGAAAGCAGAGATTGCCAGAAGAATGTCTACTTGTTTTATTGACCATGCAAAGGAATTTGGCTATGTGGATTACAACAAATTGGGGCTAACATTGAGAAGAATGGAAATCCCAGAAAACTTGACTGTGCTCACATGAAACCTAAACTTGGACCATGAAGCAACTGTATGAACAGAGCAAGGAAATACTGCATGGCTAAAAAAAAAAAAAAAAAGTATGTCAGGAGTGTGTCCTTTCTCCATGACTTGCCAATGTATATGTGAATCAGATCATTCAGAGGCTGGCTTTTATGAAGAAGAAGAATGTGGCATCACTGGATTAGATGAAGACTCATGAGCAACCTGCATTATACAGACGACACAACCCTGCTCGCTGAATTTGAGACATTTGTTGTGGGAGGTCAAGGATTGGAAGTCTTTGCATTTCAACGCCAAGAAAACAAAGACTTTCAACACTGGGCCAATTTGGCAGCCTCATGAATAAATGGAAAAAGAGGTTGTTAACAATTTCATCTTGCTCAGGTCCACAATCAGCACTCTTGGCACCAGCTTTCAGGAAATCAAACGAGGAATTGCTTTGGAAAGTCTTCTGTCAGAGACCTCTCCAGAGTGATAAGAAGCAACAAGGCTAGTGTGGAGACTGAGGTGCACCTGATCCAAACCATGAATACGAGAGCTGGACAATGATTATTGATGACAGAAAAAGAATCAAGGTCTGAGTAGTGATGCTGAAGAAGACTATTGAATGGGCTGTTAAGAGATCAAACAGACATGTTCTGGAGAGGATGAAATAAGGTCGCTTCTTAGAGGCAAGAATTATGAAGCTCCATCTCACATACTTTGGACACCAGTCCTGGGAGAAAGAAATTGCACTTTGATAGGTATAGGGACAGCGCAGAAGAGGAAGACCCTGGATGAGTTGCATTAACACAGTGACTACGGCAGAGATGGTTGATATTGTCTCAGGATAGAGCAGTGTTCAGAGCTATTATTCACAGGGTCTCTGAGTTGTAGGTGACTCAATGGCATGTAATAAAAACAACCATTATTTTACTACAAATGCATTTGAAAAGGTGGAGCATTTGAAGTATCCAGTATTATAGGACAACCTTGAATTTTAGGACACATGAAAATTCATTCTGTTTTTACTTGTAGTTATTGTATTAGAATTGAAAAATAATTTCCACATTTACACCTCTTCCTCAGCCTCCTCCTCCTCACACTCCCCTGGCTCTTCTGCCGTGGCTTCCTCGTACTTCTGGTACGCAGACACCAGGTCGTTCAGGTTCATCTTGGCCTCAGTAACCTCCATCTCATCCATGCTTTCACTCGTGTACCAGTGCAGAAAGGCCTTACAGCGGAACATGGCCATGAACTACTCAGAAAGGCGCAGGAACGATTCTTTAAAGCCAATGAGGGTGCGCGCTATCTTCAGGCCATGGGGAGGGATTTCACAGATGGCCATCTTCACATTGTGTGGTATCCAGTCCACAAAGTAGCTGTTGGTTTTATTCTGAACATTTTGCATCATATCAGCCACCTCCCTCCTGGACAAGTGGCCCTGGAAGATGACAATGACAGTCAGGTAGAGGCTATGGTGAGAGTCACAGCTAGCCTCATGTTCTTTGTCTTGAACATCTGCTGGGTGAGTTTGGACACTATCAAGGCTAGTACTGCTGGCTGCCCCCACTGGTCAAGGGGGCAAAGCCGGGCTTGACGAAGTGCAGCTGAGGGCAAAGCACCATGGTCACAGCCAGTTTGCGGAGATCCGCTTTCAGCGGCCCTGGGAAACCCAGACAGGTGGTGACACCACTCATGGTGTGTGACACCAGGTGATTGAGGTCCCCCTATGTTGAGCTGAGCAGTTTCAGGGTGTGAAAACAAATGTCATACAGGGCCTCATTGTCAATGCAGAAGGTTTCTTCTGTTTGCAGTCAGCTGATGGACAAAGAGGGGGGTGTTGTAGGGCTCAGTGATGGTGTCTGACACCTTGGGCAATGGCATGATACTGAAGGTGTTCATTATTCTGTCAGGGTACTCCTCCCTGATCTTGCTGTTTAGGGGTGTACCCATCCCAGACCCTGTACCGCCTCCCAGGGAGCAGGTCAACTGAAATCTGCCGAGACAGTCACAGCTCTCAGACTCCTTCCTCACTACCTCTATCACTGTTTCCACCAGTTCCACTCCCTCTGTATGGTCGCCCTTCTCTCAATTATTGCCGGCACCACTCTGACCTGCCAGATGGAAAGATATACACTGAAAGATAAGTGAGCTCTTGTGGCTTAGAGGTATGGCATTGTACTACCAATGCAAAGGGATATGGTTCAAATTCACCAGCTGCTCTGTGGGATTAAGATGGGCAGTCTCCTCCCATGTGATTTACGGCATCTCAAGGCCCAAAGGAGGTTCAACTATGAGTCAGTTATGACTTCAAGGTACTAAAAATCAAAGGTAAGCATCTGTGAATTCTGTTTAAGTTAGAACGAAAGTAAGAGTATATGTTACACTGTAGACTCTATTTTATGTCCCCTTTTACCATATAGAAAAATATTTCCCAGTGTATTTGAGACCCTAAAAATAGTAGGGAGTCACAATGAAGTAAAGTGTAAGATTCATTCACTTGAGACTCCAAATTCATAATTCAGAGATGTTCAAATGAGCCCAAACTTTAAGAACAGAGTAAAAGACCTCTAGATAATTGAGTTACATGGGATGAAATAGGTAGAGGTGAAGTCACAATTTCATAGACCATTCCCAACTGGCTATTTGCTGTGTCTTTTTAAGAGGTTATCTGATGTCATTGGCCCTTTGAAATGGCCAGTATCTTCAAGCTTTTGAATTCCTCTTTGCTATTAAACCTTCAGAGGTTTACTGGGGAGACTATAGCAGTTCACCACAGAGCAAAGTGAAGTTCTTGGAACTCTCAAAACAGTGACCAGAACGCAGCCCCTCTGGACTGAGTGGACCAAGACCAAGACTCTGGGTGTCTGCACTCCCAGTCTTCCCCACCAGCACACATCACTGGCATTGTGATGTTCATGCTCTGGGAGCAAAGGGAAATGTTTAGGCTGTTCCAGCTGATGACTACCAAAAGACAAAGTTGTCTGGCTTGAATATCTTTCCCAATGGCTCCATCCTGGCGGAGGTCATGGAACCAGGCTCCAGATCCACCAGGATGACCCCAGGCACGTATCTGTTACCTGGGTAGGGCAAAAGCTGGGATTAGACCTGCATTTGGCAAAAGAATCGTAGGAGAAATCTGCATCCCACCCACATGCCTTGCCCAGAGTACACTGCAGAAGTTGTGGCAAAAGAATAGATTTTCTGCTTTCCCAAAGAAGGAATTAAGCCTGTTCAATTCTTTCAAATATTCAGACATTTTAAAGAATGATATAGTGTATTCTTTAGGTGTTACCTTTAAAATGAGCACAAAAAGCATTTCTTAGTCATCTGTATGTTCGTTCCAATATTTAGGTTTCCAAAGTAGGGAATACAAAGCGGATTAGGCAGCAAACATTCAAATCATTACCAGAAGCTTCATTGGAACAGACATTTATTGTCTCCAACTGCAATTCACTGTCACCAGAGTAACTTCCAGTGGGGTCAATGTTATGATCATTTATGACTTCTTCAAACCGAAATTTAAAATATATATAAAGGCAAAGATTCGGGTCATCTTTTTAACTCAGCAGAGGAAGCGTTTTTGACTGAAAACAGTGCTGATGAGCAGAAGACTGTTTATCAAATGGTATTTGGCTGCAATAAAGCAAAATCATTTTAGGGGTGGTGGTGATGAGGATGAGAAGCACCTGTGTTCACTAGGCAACTCTTCTGTTTATGATCTCTGTAAGGAGGGGGTAATAAATCAACTGGGGGGGAGATAAAGAAACAGTTACTCAATGGTTTGGCCCCTCCTTGGACGATGGCAGCTGTAGCTAGGTGGTCAATGAGTTCTGGGCAGAGACAAGAGCGCTGCTGCATACCACTCCAGCAGCAGTTAACGCGGAGGGGCTTGGAAATCTGCATCACATCGGCCATTATCAAGGTGGCAGAGTAAAAGCAAGGAGTGGCCCTGCAGGACAGATGGCCACATCGGAGTCCTGGGCCCGGATTGGGAATGTCCCACTTTCTAGGATGGGCCTGGATGTGGAGTCATCCCTACAATAGCTGCCCCCTGACAGGATGATAACTTGGCTTCCATCAGACCCCACCCACCTTCTGAGCATCACACTGATGCCTTTTGCTGACAGATAGGGTTCCAGGAATGACTACACCAGGGACTGGATGTGAGTGGTAGCAGGACCATGTGGGAAATCTGGGCTGGTGAGCTAGCTGATCCTTGTGAAGTAGATGTTCCATCATGAACCACAAGTAAGCCTGCCAGGGGCCTTCCAATAGCCTCAGACAGACACAGGTAGAAGCAACATTAAACCTACAGTTTATTACTCTGTTCAACCCAAACATCAGGTAAAAGCATTCAAAATTAGATGCAAAGGTCAAAGACATTCATCTTGTTACTAATAAGGAACTTTTTAAGGTCTTTTACGAAAGGGACTGGGGGGGGGGAGTGATAGAGTGCCAGTTTAAGAACCACCTGGAAGTGACTCACAAGGGCCTCAGAGGCAAGGAGTCTATAATGGCCGGCCCAGTACAGATACTCTAAAAAAAGGGAAGAGTGATGGAGAAGAAACTGTCCTGAACCCAGAAGCAGGTCACATTCCATTCTCCCCAAGTTCTCTCCTGAAAGAGCGGCAAAACTGTCTGACAACATCCAAAGAGTGTTGCCTTGAGTGACAGGTAGGAAACTTGGTTTTTATTTTTTTCATTAATTGAGAGCCATCTACCCTGTTGATGTAAAATCTACTAGCACCTCTTAAACCATGATTTTAAAAGCAAAATGATCAAGGAATATTGTATGAATGACAGTTAAAGATGGAAAAATGAAAACTGCACATATTTAAAAATATGAGAGAGAGAGCTATGTTGGCCTAGTGGAAGGAAGCTGTGCTACCAAGCCGAAGGTGGGTGATTGTCATCTGTGGCCCTCGGCCAGGTTCAAATTGTCTTCCTGTCAAACATTCTTCTAGGTGGTATAGCACTGGTCTGTACGTTGCTGTACAGAGGTAAATTGTGGTTCCTGTGATGCTGAAGCCTGTGACAGTGATGTGCCAATCATGATGGACAGTGTTGGCTGGAGCTTCCCGACTAAATCAAGCCTGGAAGCAGGAGCGGCATCCACTTCCAAAATGGCTTGCCTC
>NW_006400252.1:269066-270864 GCF_000299155.1 Elephantulus edwardii | reverse complement strand
AGAATAGTGCAACAATGAATGAATGGAAACCCAAAATCTCTGTAAATGTTTATGAAAATTAATAAAATATAGAGAAAAAAAAGAAATTAACTTCAATAATGTAAATCAGCAATAGCATATAGACCTTCTGAAGTCTCTGTGAGTTGGAATCAGCCCCATGGCCATGAACTTTTGTGAAGGAAAGGAGCTAGAATGGTCCATCCAGAGAAAAATCTCCATCTTATACGATACCCTTTCCTCTCAGAAATAATGCAGTGAAATACACTGTGAAAGAAGGATCGGAAGGCAAGCATCCCAAGTGTCAAGTTTCAGCTGAGTTGCTAGCTAATGAGACAGGCTGGCTTCTCATGCCCAACTCAATACTGTAGAACATAAGTTAAAAAACTCTCATGGATCAACGCATTATAAATAAGAGGCATTATCCATCTTTTATAACAACTATGAGTTGGTTCTTACTTGACAGTACATAACAACATACTCCAGAGAAAGGGACTCTGCTGGCCTCATGATAAGGAACCTTGCTACTAATAAAAAAAAACAATGCACTTCAAATCCACCAGCTCTCTGTAGAAGAAAGATGAGCAATCTGCTCTTGTGCGACTTACTGCCCCTGAAAGCTCAGCGGGGAGTCAGCTGTGGGTTGGTTCCAACTAGACAGTATACAACAATTGCAAGGCACATGGCTTACTCACCTGGCACATCATGGCAGGTGAGTGACTTCCTACAAGAGCTTCTAGGAACCTGCTCATCTAGAGCCCTGCACACTAGGGGTCTTCTCATCCTCAGGAGCATTGGTCCTGTACCCGTGGGGTCCCACACTTGACTCTTCACGTTTCCTTGCATTTCTGTCCCCAGAATTCAGCTCAGTATCCTTGGTATTCTACATATATATCCCTCCCTTGTATTTAAAAGTTGGTTGGGCCCAAGGGTCTAGTGTTATTTTATTTTGGAGGAACATTCTTCTAAGCTGTACAACACTCCTCTGTGGATTTGTTGCACTGAGGTAATCTGGGTTTGCTGTGATGCTGAGCCTTGTGCCATTGGGGGGTCAAATGCCATAATGGCTGCCCATGGTGGACAGTGTTTGGTGGAGCTCCCAGTTTAAGACAGGTTTGGAAGCAGGAGTGGCATTCACTTCCTAAACCACATGCCTCTGAAACCTCTACGAATTTGGAGAAAAGACAATCAGGCCTTTTGTTCATAAGGTCGATATGAGTCGTGCTCGACTTGACGGCAATAAACAACAAAAAACAACGTCCTCCTGTGCCATTTACAGCCTCTGAAAACCCACTAGAGGGTCAGCTACGGGTCAGTTTTGACTCAGTGTCAACAACAAATTGCACAGGAAGAGATTGCCTGGAGGCGGGGCTCCGGGGCGGGGCTCCGGGGCAGGGCTCCGGGGCTGGGTGTGTGTGTGCGCTGCAGGTGGGCGGGGCTCTGTCCCTTTCCTCTTGTGGGGCCTATAGCAGCAGGATTTCCTGGTCGGCGCGGAGATGGCCTTTATTTTTTGGTTGGGGCCCTAGGCAGCTGATCGCTGCGTCAGTGTCGAAGGTGAGCGGTAAGCGGCACCGAGGGTGAGGAGGAGGAGGAGCAGTAGCAGAAGGAGCCCTGTGCTCCGCGCTGAGCGGCCGTGGCCATGGCATACGCCTACCTCTTTAAATATATAATCATCGATCGACGACATAGGTGAGGGCAGCGGGCGGGCGGGCAGCTGTGAGAGGCTTAGGGGCCCAGGAGGACGGGAGAAACGAGGGGAGGAACACCCAACTCCCCCTGCAGTCCGGCCCTTTCCCCGCCC
>NW_006400252.1:265004-268912 GCF_000299155.1 Elephantulus edwardii | reverse complement strand
CCCCCCTCTCCCATCCCCCTGTTAAATAGGGAAAAGCGTCAAATGGCTTCACTTGCAGCCCTGACATCATTTCAGTGAGGCTTCCATAGTGAGGTTTAGGGAAAGTGAAAGGAAATACTGGCTATGCTAACCTGGGGGCCGTGAAAAGAAAAACTTGGATGAAAACAGAAAAGTTACTATCCCTAAATTAAATACAAAACACCCATTACCCAGGTTGCTTTCATACATAACAGCAAATAGTTGTAGCTTGTATTTTGAGTCAAAAATAACTTTTCCATTTCCCAGCATTCTCAGTGATAATTCTCTGACTGAATTGCTTAAGAACTCATTTGAAGGACTACTCTCTCGCCAGCGTTTATAAGTCAGCTAAATAACTATTTCTGAGCTTATATTTAATATGCATAAGGAGCTTAGGTTGAGTAGTATTCAAATTTTTCCTGCAATATAGCTCTGTAACTCTATAGAGCCTTGGCCCATTCCTTGTATAAATATTCCCTAAGTGTTTCTGATATTGACTATAGAGATAAGATAGATATTTCTCCTTCAGTTATAGAGGAAAAGTGTGATAATAAGATATGAGTATTTATAGACACTCATGAACTTTGTATTATAACTGTCCAAAACCATCTATTTTTATTTAGTATGCAGCCCATAGTGTGTTTTTATACAGTTCATACACTGAGAATGATTTTTATATTTTCAAAAGATCTTAAAGCAAAAGAAGACTATGCAACTGAAGCTCTCTGTGGCTGACAAAGCCTAAAATACTTACTGTCTAGCCTTACAGAAAACAGCTGAAGAAGTGGGTTTATTAGAACAAGAAGAATTAACGTTAACTTCTGCCTTTCATTTGTAAAAAGAGCAAGGGCCATATGGAATGGTCATATGTGACCTTTATCAACTTTACAAAAGAGAACTGTTCCCATTAATAGAATCAACAACACAAAATCAAATTCCATTAAGTCAGACATGTCTCCCACACTCCCTTTCCTCTTTCTACTCATACTCATCTCAATACCAACCATACTACCAAAATCCAATGCAACAGCTCACAAACCACACAGAACCATGTTGGAAAGTGAAAAGATTAAAATCCAGCTTAGTAATAGGACAGCTTAGTCAGGACAGCATCCCAAAGGCAGGTACTTCAGCCCTGAGACTCACAGGCTCAAAATTACAAATGGTCTTAGTCTTACAATGTTACAAAGTTCTTAGTCCTGCCAATATTGGCAACACACACACACACACACACACACACAGAGTTGTCCAACTCTGATTCTTTCCAGGGTTAGAGAGTAACAGTTTCAAGGTAATTCCATCTCATGTTATACTCTGGTTTGTCCATGGCTACTGCTGCCTTAGGGCTAGCTGGAGTAAGAATTTCTGGGCCTTCTCCTCTTCTTCGTCCTTCGTTGGTTAAGCTGTCTCTTCATTGTTGCATGCCTGTTAATTCCATTCCATGGATCCAGGTGGTCACCACAAGTGAGCACACTCACTAACTCCCTTTAACGTCAAGTCTTGGAATGGCACTCATGGATATCAACCTTACAGGCCTTAGAAGCCAAACTGCTTGTTGAGTCTTATAAGGACAAAGTCGGGTTTTCCCCCCTCTCTTTTCTCCCAAATGTACATCTCTTCAATCAAAAGTCTGGCAAAGGTCTATAAATCTATTCAAATGCAAATATCCTCAGAGTACTGGATGGGCCTTAATGATTGCCAGGCTAAGCCCAATGCCCTCACGTTGTACTACTTTCAACAAGCATTTCTTCAGGGCAAAATTTCCCTTTTATCAATATCCAGTCAGCCTTAGGGCAGACTTGAATGCTTTCATGACACCCAATATCTAGTCAAATTTAATATCATACATCTTAACATTAAATTAACCAAAACCTCAATTAATTATACAATATACCTTAACATTACTGTACTAAAAAATAGAAACAGCAACATTTATAAAGTTAAATAAACAAAATCTTAACACATAAATTTCCCAAGGAATTAACAGTTTCAACTTCAACCTCAACTACCCCAACCAGGTGAAAAGTGAAGAACTAATGGGAGATAAATCAAAATAATAGGGTTGGCTACTGTCAAGAAATGGATATTTGTAAACAAAAATCGAGTTCTCTGTTCTTTTTCTCCTGTGCAATCGCTGAAAAATTGCTGTAGATGTATTCTTATATTTTCAATGCACTCTAAAAAACAAACTTGAATTTCTGTTAATATTCTCTGTATTATTCTCAAGAAGTTGAAAATTATGTATTTAATAGAGGAATGATGTCCTAAAAAATATGTTACAGGACATCATTTCGTTTCTTCTGGTATTGAGCTAACCAAGAAGAGATCTCAATCAGAAAAGTATACAAACGTGAATATTCCCTGCAAAGTTTCCTTTCAAATGACAATTATACTGAAGAATAACAACTTCAGACTCATTGCATCAAGGTTTTGATGCAACCACAAAAGATTTTCTAATTAATTTTCTTATTATCAGGAAAGTACCTCTAAAATCTATAAAGATCCATAGCTTTTCATTTGATGAAGGTGAGAGTTTTAGGAGAGGTGAGGCAGGGTAAGAACCTTGGAAATTTTATATAATTACTATGATTTAGAGTTTACCCATAAACTTAGTCAACATTACTCTAAACTCTAACATATTGTGATCTAACAGCTAATTCAGGCAATATTTTTATACCAAGTTGATAGTTAAAAGCTAATTGAGGCAATAGCTTCCTTTATTTTTTGCGGATTTGTCATGCAATTAAATATAATATAGTGAAAGGAGTACATTTGAAGCATTGACCTTTTTTTGAGTATAAGTAAGTTACCCTCCATCATCAACAGCTGTAGAGACTCAGACCAGAAGCTACATAAGAGCAAAGCAGCTCTGCTGAGGGAGCAGACCAACAGAGGAGTGGTAGCGTGACTTGTTGATTTAGCCCAAGCTTGCTGAAGGATAAGAAGTTGTGTGGACTGAGGGATTGTATACTGTGGACTGAGGAGAACAGAAGAACAAGGGCCACCTGATACTTGAGTGTTGTTGACTGGGACAAAGAAAAAAAAAAGGGAACACCAGGAATGAGGGGAAAGAGAGAACAAGCAGGGGCTAACAGCTCAAAAATGGTAATCTCGAGCCTAAATCTCTCATAGCTTTTATTTGCTTGGCCTTTTCATATACTTGGCCTGCCACACTGGAGGGAGTACTAATTTCCTCAAAGTGAAGACCAAGACAAAGAGAGTCAAACTGAGAGGAACAATTCTGGGAATGGAAATGAAACTAAGAAATGAAGTTAATATGAATCCTCAGAGGTATTACAGATGGCTAATCTTGTGGCACCAGAAGCAAAGGATATTAAGGAGAGAGTTGACTGGAATCTAGAATTTTATCTCTGGGGTTGAGCCCAAAGTTTGGGGTAAAGAAAGCTGTGCCTTAGAGTCTTCATACCCAGAGTAGGGGAAGACAGAAAGTCACAATGTGACCATATTCTTGGTAATAGACAAACATGAAGCATTTTACTTACCTATGGTGCAGATGACACAACCCTGCTTGCTGAAACTGAGGAGGCCCGAAGCGCTTGCTGTAGAGGGTCCAAGGACTGCAGCCTCCAATATGGATTGAGGCTCAATGTCAAGAAGAAGACAAAGATTCTCACCACTGGACCAATTGACTGCATCAGGATGGATGGTGAAGAGATTGAGATAGTTAACAACTTTAGTTAACAACTTCAATCTGCTTGGCTCCATGGTCAACACTCTCGGCACCAGTAGCCAGGAAATAAAAAAACGTATTGCCATGGGAAAGGCTGCTGTTAGGGACCTCTCCAGGGCACTGAAGAGCAATGGTGTCACTCTGGAGACTAAGGTGCGTGTGATACAGGCTATGGTCTTTGCAATCACTTGTTATGCAT
>NW_006400252.1:245711-263813 GCF_000299155.1 Elephantulus edwardii | reverse complement strand
AATAAAATTTAAAAAAGAAAAAAAAAACATCTGTTTTTGTCATCTTTTTTTCCCAATTTGTTATTATTATTATTCATTTTAAAGAACATTTACAGACTTTGGATTTCCATTCATTCATTGTTGCACTTTTCTCCCTGCCCACCCCTGCTCCCCCAGTTCACTCTTCTCTTGGAAAAGTAAAAGAAAAATTCTTTCATTGTTGTACAATGCCTCCCCCCAGATTCACTCCACTATGCAGCCTTCATTCTGGATACCTGTCATGACAATAATACCTAATCACCTATCACTTTTAAATAGTTCTCTCCCTCATCTGTCTCAATGCACTATACATTTTTGTCATCTTAAAACAAGTTCTATAAGCAATTGTAGCCATATAGCAAGGAATTAAAAGGTAAATAAAGGTAAGTGCTCTGTGAAATATCATGTTAAGTGACTCATATGTTGTGTGCTCAAATGTACCTTGTGGTTCCGCACCTGCTTGTCCTTCCTCATCACTGCCCTTGCTGAAGCTACAGGTGCTGGCAGCAGGTAGTGGCCAAGAGGGCAACCACAGGAGTACAAGAAAAGAAAGTGAGCTGACAGGGAGCAGAGCATGCTCAGCCCCACCCACTGAGCTGCCTGTTGGCTTTCAAGACAAAGCTGAAACCCCATGTCCAGAGCCCATTTTCAATAAACTCTTAGCCACCTTCTAGCCTATTTAATAGATTATAAATTGTCAGAATAATTGTGTTTCCACTGTATGCCAATCCACTGTGTTCCTCCTTTGTTCCAAACCCTCAAACTCACAGAAAAAATACATGTCCTGTGGGCTCTGCCCCTTTCCTCCAGCAGCACCACGAGCAGAAGCACTTCCTGGTCTATGTACTTTCAAATGTTCCAACTGCAGGCAGAACCTGAGGTTTCAAAGGTGAGAAAAACAGGCATGAGGATGCGGATGAGGAGCAGCAGCAGCAGGAGCCCTAGCACTGAGCTGCTGAACCATGGCTTACATCTGTCTCTCTTTTCAAATACATAGTCATCGGTGTTGGTAAATAGCGCCTGTTATTACGATTCACAGACTAGAGGATTCAGCCTGTGCATGATCTTACTTACTATATTAAGTAAGTAATCTCTAGAATCAAGAAAAGAGGTTAAAAAAAAAAGGTGCAGCTTTTGCATGAGAACATGAACTTATCTTCATAGAAACATCAGCCAAGACTGCTTCCAATGTAGAAAAGGCATTTCTAAATATGGCAAAAGAAATTTATGAAAAAATTCAAGAAGGCGTTTTTGATATCAATAATGAGGCAAATGGTATTAAAATTGACCCTCAGCATGCTGTTACTAATGCAGGCAGTCACAGAGGCCAGCAGGCCAGGGTGGCTGCTGCTGAGAGTTTCTACCATCTCATTGTCCACATGGGGCCTCCTCACTTGTTCTTTCACCCCCTCCTCCTGCTCCGCTCAGACTTGAAACTTCGAAATGGCTTTATGTCACAGAAGACTTTACTCCTTCATATTCTTATACAACTTTGAATAAATGGTTAATGTTCACTAAAAAAAGACAGACTTTGGAGATTGTATTCACATCTATTTACGTTTTCTTTCTAGGCCAATTGATTGTTTTTGTTAAATGTTGTCTTGCACCCTGGACTACGAATTGTATGAAACACTACAGAGTCATCTTGAGTATTTTCAATCAGTTTGTGTAGTTAGCTTTCCCAACACCTGTGGTCACCTAATGTTTAATATTATAAAACTGTCCTCAAAAAGTTTGTCAATTTTCAAGGCTACTAAGAAAAACAGAAGGTCTCTTAATTCTGCATGAATCATTTACTTCCTGTATATATAGTTTAATAACCTGCTTGGGTATAATTTGCCAAGCTTGAATTCTTTAATGTATTTGCTTAAACTCTTTAGAACTCAAAGCTATAGAACTATTGTTAGGAATCGCTTGGATGCTGAATTTTAAACTTTTTGACACTGTTAACAAGCATGTTCATCTTTTCTTGTCACTAGTCCAAGAAAAATAGGCTTAAAGTTTATTACTAAAAGTTTGCTATTAGTTCACAATTTTCTTAAAGACCTCTCAGAAAAAGGATTTGTTTGCCTTAATACCGCTGGTTAGAAATACAGTATAAAGAGTGAAAAGATCAGAAGTGAGGACTCTCTCCATCTGAGCAGCTCCAAGAAGAATGAACATCCACATTTAAATGGCACATTATGAGGACTTTAATCTTTCCTTAAACACAATAATGTTTTCTTTTATCCACATGATTTCTAAGTATATTTTTCATGCAGGACAGTTTTTCCACCTTAATGTACAGTGACTATGTAAAATTTTCTTTCAGGGACAACCTATAATCTTTAAACTATAGTAAGCCTCTGTCTGTTTTAAAGGGGATATAACGGTCTATTGGAGGGAAAATCCTGTTAAAAAGTAGAAAAGTTTTAGTAATTTACTCGTTGTGGTGGTTTTATGCTCCCTCACACACTTTTTTCTCCCTTAACTTATAATGAAATTGTTACAGCAGTGCAAAATAAAATCCTATGTATAAAAAAAAAATCTAAGAAGGTGTTTTTGACATTAATAATGAGGCAAATTGCATTAAAATTGACCATCAGCATGCTGCTACTAATGCAGCACAGATGGACAGTCAGGGAGGCCAGCTATCCGGGTGGCTGCTCCCGAGTGCTTCTACCGTCTGATTGCACCCATGGGGCCTCATCCTGGTCTCCTCACTTGTTCTTTGATCCTCTCCTCCTGCTCAGCTGAGACATAAAACTATTCAAAATGGCTTTATGCCACGTTCTCTTATGAAAGAATTAAAAGGTCCTATTTCTGTAGAGGTTTCGCTGTCCATACAAGCTAGTGAAAAACTCACACTTCTTCAGCCATCATAACCCTTGGGTGAGATACTGGAGAGTCAGAGTAAAGGAGTGGAAGTAATTGCTCAGGATTGCCGGGTCCAAGCCTGGGAGAGAGCAGCTTCCTGGTTAAAACTGAGTCCAATGTCATAGCCACTGTGTCTGCTTTTACCTTGAGAGTCAGCCTCTTTTTAATTGACACCCTAACTCACTTCTTTTCCTCCTGAAAACTCATGTCTTTACTCTGTGATGTAAAGGGTGCGTGGTCCCAAAAGAAAATAGAGCAAGATGAGAGGGTACCACAGGGCAGCAACTCTGCAGAGGGTAGGGGTTAAGAGAGGATGGGAGTCACAAAAGGACAAATACTGCATAGTGCCACTGTTGTAAAACGGGACTGACCTCGGGTTTGGGGGGAACATGCAAAAAGAGGCTTTAAATAATGTATACTGCATTGAAACACGCTGCGGCCTTGAGGACTCCACGTTTACCTGGAATGTGGCGGATGATTTCAGGACCCTTGGTGCCCTTCTTCTATGCCTGCCGGGATTTCCTTATTTTTCCCTCTACGGGCCCTTATGAGGGAGAAAACTATTTAAAAGGAATATAGGATTAGGTATTTTCATGACAAGATTAGAGGATAAAAATGCATATTAAAGTGGACTGTGGACTGTAGGAAGGTGTATAACAAAGACTTTTTTTTTCTCCAAAGAGAAAAATGAACTGCGGGGGAGGGTTGGGCAGGGAGGAGAATGTACAACAAAGAATTAATTAGGGGGGATTAAATGGAAAGAATATTATGTGTGTGTGTGTGTGTGTGTGTGTGTGTGTGTGTGTGTGTGTCTATAGATCGATATAAAAGACGAGAGTATTCTCAAAACAGGCAGACCAGGAGATTATTATGAGGAAGTCCTCACAGTCCCTGCAGGCAGCAAGTGGAATAATTGACGGCTTAGGTGCTCAGTTTAGGGGCAGAGGATGTAATTCCTGCTCACTGATGCTCTTGTAGGACCAGTTACTGCCCCAAACACCATTCCTAGGTAAATGGATTTCCTTCCCCTTCTTACTTAAAATGAACACCAAGGGAAAACTGTTTTCTCTATCTTCGCCTTATCTTGCTCAAACATCAATCGTTCATTCTCCAAAACTCACTCAGTCCTATCCAACCTACAACAATGGGGACAGTCCTCAGTCCTGGAGAGTTAATTCCCAAAAGGACAGCCTGCTGCACACAGCCTCAGAAACAGGGCATTGGGACCCAAACACAGGCCGGACCCCCTGCTGCTTTAGAGCTATCAGGCTCTCTTTCTTTCCAAAAGAGTCTGATAGAGCATGGGGGCCAGCACAGGTCAGTGGAGCTCATTCTCAGGAACTGGGCTGTAGGGAATACTCCCCCCAGGATGTCTGCAGGATCTGCAGATAGCAGAACTCCATCCACTGCCCTCCAGATTTCTGGCTCATACCCAGGCCTTCAGGTCCACATTTGGATCAAGATCTGCCCAAATATGGTACCCCACAGGCTCTGTCCAGCTGCACTGGCTACCTTTCCTTATTTTGTTCTGAGTTCATTTAAAAGTCCTGTTGTCTCATTCTATGACGGAAAGACATCTGCATGGCTAGATGAGTAAAGTGGATCTTTGGGCTATAAGAGAGAGTGTCCATGGGACCCCAGGTGTCCCTCTGGGTTGTGTAGTATGTTTGTTTTTATGTAATATGTCTGTTTTTTCTGTGAGCCTGGAAGGTGGAGTCGGAGGGAAGCTCCACTCCTGGTGCTGGCCTGTGCTGACGCACTCAGGCAGGCAGAGCTGAGGAGGCATATAGGTCCCATTCAAGCCCGTGGTTGAGGGAAGAGAAGCTTTGGCTCCTGGGTGACACAAATGGCTGTGGCCGAGCAAAATCAGAAATCCAGAAGGCACGATCTGACGCACAGTGGTGAAGCTGGTCCCTCCAGACAACACTTGTGCTCCAGAGGCAAAGAACTGACAGCCTTGGCCCTGGGGCCTGCCGGTGCCCCACCCACTGGCTGCCTGGCCCTAAGGTAGTCAGGCGCGACTATTGGCTCCCTGGGAAGGAGGCGGGGCCAGAGCGCGGAGCCAATGAGATGGTGGCAGTGGGTCCAGCCGCTTTTTTTCTTTTCAGATTTTTTTTTTAAATTATGTATGTATGTATGTGCACCATCGAATCAGATCCAACTGGCACAGGAGGAGATTGACCCTCCTTCTCCAGCAGAATATCTGGTGGATTCGAACCATTAGCCTTCGGGATCGAAACGCAGCTTCTCGCCACTAGGCCACCAGAGATCCTACAGCAGTTTCTGATAAATGTTGAGGGGCTGCAGTGGCAAGAGTGCTCCAGGTCCCTCTTCACCTTTCCGCTACTGAGTTAAGGGCTGAGGGTCGAGTAGAACCCTCCCCATTCTAGCAAGGATGTGCAACATCCGCTTCAGAGCACCCTGGGGGAGGCTGGACACTCCAGGTCCCCCCCTTCGCCCCCAGAGCTCCGAGGGGACAGAATCGCCAGTCCAACCAGAAACCCCATCATTACCTCCCAAACCTCCCCAAGAGGTTAGACCTTCTCCAAGCCAGCAGGCAACCCCACACACACACACACACCCCACCCCCACACACCCCTACTCACCCCCTGCTACAAAGCCCGCTGAAGAAGCTGGACCTTCCCCAGTATAGCTGGGAGGCACAAATCTGCCTGCAAAGCTCCCTGATGAGATGGAGCCTTCTCCAGACCAGCAGGAGACTCAATTGCATCCTTCACATTTGCCCACCATTACAGTTAAACCTACTGATTCGCAGCTTATTCTAACTCTAGACTCACTACATAATGTCCCAGCACAGTCTTCAGAGACTTCTGAGCAAGTGAAGCCTCCAACCTAGCAGGTGACTTGAGTAAATGTTCAGAACCTTTTCCAACAGAGCAAGAGGTCCCAGTTGAGAATCCACAGGCACCCCAGTATATGGAACCTCCTCTATCTCAGCAGGGGATCCCAATTCTCTGATTTGAGGGGGCAAAAAGCCCCCAGCTGAGACTGAGATTAAACTAGTAAGTATATTGTATATTATAATGCAATTTTCAGAGTCTCTTCTGATATCCGTTTTGACCTTTTATTTCTGCCCTTTTAAATGACCTCTTTTTTCTTCATGAATTAGAACCTTGATATCATACCTACGTTTATCTGGCCTTAATCTTTAGTTTTCAATAAACTCAAGGTGATATTTTGTTCTTGTGGGCTTGTTTTCGTGTTCTTCAGCTTCAAGTTGAACTTACACATGAATAATTGTTCTGTTACACAGTCAACACTTTACCTAGTATTGACTAATGACACTGATAGGGAATTTAGTTTATAATAATAATACATCATTATCGGTTAACTAGTTTGCTAAATGATGTTGTTGTTGTTGTGTGCCATCAAGTCGCTTGTGACTCATCACTACCCTAAACCCTACTCTATTCTGTACCAATCTTATATTCTCTGACATAACTACCCCCATTAACCCAGTCACTGCATCAATCCATCTCATCGAGGGTCTTCCTCTCCTGCGCTGTCCCTCCATCCTCCCAAGCATGCCGTCCCTCTCTAAGGACTGGTCCCTCCTTGCAACACGTCCAAAGTATGCCAGACCAAACTTCAGAATCCTTGCCTCTAATGACCATATTAATATAAGGTATTTACAGTAGGACAGAGTGTGACGCATATGGGAAGCCTATGTATTATCTTCATAATATGTCTGTAAATCCAAAATTGTTCTTAAGTTACAAATTTATGCTGTTTGCCTGCGGGAGGAAAACGAGTGTCATGTGCCGAGAAGGGTTCCCGAGGACGCCATCGCTCCTTGGCGCCGCCTGAGCACCAGGGCGGACTCCTGCATGGGGTGCTGCTGTAGAACGAGGACTCGGACCAGCACCGAGAGGAGCGGAAGCTGCTGTTAGACCCCAGCAGTCCCCCCACCAAAGCCGTCAATGGAGATGAGCCTGGCTGTCACAGTTTGCCTTCCGCACGTACAGAGGAGCAGGCCCTGCTCTCCTCCGTCCTCGCCAAGACAGCCAGCAACCTCACTTATGTGTCTGCCGCGGACTCCCAGGGCATGGAGCAGCATGAAAACAGGACAACACAGCTCCCGCTTGGCTGTGCTCAGCAGCAGCCTGACCCGCTGGAAGAAGCTGCAGCCGCTGCTGTCCCTCACCAGCCAGCCTCCTTCTCTGACTTGCAGCAGGTCTCGAGAGCTGCTTATGCCGACAGTGCACTTTCACAGATGCGCGTGGACGCCGAAGAGGAGCTGGTTGTACAGTTTGGGCTCCCTTGAAGAGAGGGGTCCTTGGACAGTCTCTCTTCTTTCTTCACCTCATCTTCACCCCAGCTCGCCTGGTGCTCAGTCTCGCCGCAGTGGATACAGTACCTAAACTGCTGCTAATCACAGGGAAGAATGTGTAGGAGGTGAAGGAGGAGAGTGAGGCTTGAGGCCTGACCAAGTGAGGATAAGCAAGAGAGAATAAAACTGCTTAAAACTGAACGTCAAAGCCCTAGCTTTTCTCTCAGGGGTGAGGTGGCAGCCAGAAAGATGGGGCCTGTAAGGTCTTCACAGTCACTGCGAAGGTGGAGGTAACCACTGTGGGGGTGATCACCGAGGGGCCTCCCAAGGCCCTTTCCCATACCTTCTATGGGCCTCAGATTCACTCAGGTCCCTTGTCCCTGACTTGGTGCTCATATGCTCCTAAGTTTGTCAACAGGGTTTGGATATGCTTGAATTCTAATGAATTGAATTTTTATTTCTAGCATCCTCGGTTTTTACATTTGGTCTTTTACTTTTAGTTTGTCACCCTCAATAAAGGAAGTATATTCATTAACACAAACACACACACACACACATACACACAAAGTTACAAATTTCTTTAAAGAAATGACTAACTACTAGAGAAGAAATCATCAGCTGTATGACTAGTGAAACTCTTCCATGACTTCCTAGAAAGACTTGATTATAACATGCAGAAGTAGATCATTCCTGTAGGAGATGCCACAATTAATTTTATGGGAGCATGTTCAAGTCATACAATGTAGAGCTTAAACTTATTTTAAGGATAAAGCTTTAAACACACACATGCACTCATTCACCCACATACCTCCACAGGAAAACAGTAATACCTTCTCTCCCCATTCAGTTTCTCCCTGATCTCCTTCACGGACTTCTCTTTGTCCATCCTCAAAGGCGGTGTTCCTCAGACACTTTTATTTACATAATATTACCACAGACTTGAAAGTAACTTGCTGATCTGTAAACACACATAACCATCTCATGGAAATTCCACATGCACAACACATCAAACGATGTGCTCAGGTCTCCTCTGACCCTGCTGTCTACAGAGCACCTCTCTACAACACCTGTCTGGCCGTCCTGCTCCTATGCTAACAGCCCTCTGTGATCCCTCAGAAATACAGCCCAGCATGTCAGGGCAAAGACTATTGCTTTCCTACCTCATTTTCCCAAAGACACTTCTTGGTTTAGACATTTGGGAACCTCTGAGAATTCCCTTTCCCAGTTTTCTTTCATCTCTTTACTTGTTAGAATTTTATATTGATTTCCATACAAATTCATTTACATTGTACCACAACAAGATAAAGGTAAAGTAAACAACACAATTGAAAAATGGGCACAGGATATGAACAGACACTTCACCAAAGAAGACATCCAGATGGCCAACAAGCACATGAAGAAATGTTCAAAATCCCTAGCTCTAAGAGAGATGCAAATCAAAACAACTATGAGATATCATCTCACCCCAGAAAGAATAGCAAAATTTAACAGAACAGCAAGCAACAAATGCTGGCGAGGTTGTGAAGAAACTGAAACCCATATTCACTGTCAGTGGGAGTGTAAAGTGGTGCAACCACTATGGAAGCCGGTGTGGTGCTTTCTCAAAAAGTTGCAAATAGAGATACCATTTGACCCAGCAATTCCACTACTGGGAATATACCCCAAAGAAATCATAACTGACACCCAAGCAGATATATGCACACTCATGTTTATCACAGCTTTGTTCACAATAGCAAAGAGTTGGAAATAACCTAAGTGCCCATCAACAAATGAATGGATAGAAAAGCTCTGGTATATTCACACAATGGAATACTACACTGCTTTGAAAAACAAGGAACTCATGAAATATTATATAAAATAGGTGACCCTGGAGGACATTATACTGAGTGAAATATCTCAGTCACAAAAGGACAAATACTGCATAGTGCCACTGTTGTAAAATGGGACTGACATCAGGGTTGGGGGAGACTGAGAAAGAGGGGATAAATTGTGTATACTGCATTGAAACAGATGAGGGAGAGAACTGTTTGAAAGGGATATATGATTAGGTATTATTGTCATGACAGGAGTCCAGAATGAAGGCTGCATAGTGGACTGAACTTAAGGGGAGAGATTGTATAACAATGAAAGAATTTTTCTTTTAGTTTTCAAAGAAAAGAGCCAACTGGGGTTGGAGAGGGGTGAGCAGGGAGAGAAGTGCAACAGTGAATGAATGGAAATCCAAAGTCTCTGTAAATTTTCATTAGAATTAATAATAATAACAAAATGAAAAAAAATTTAAGAAAACAAATTCATATGCATTGTGTTTCACATGTCCCTTCATTCACATTGTGCATTTTATACACTCATTCTTATACATTGTGTTTCATATAATTTGTCACGTTTGATCTACGCCCACTATTACCCTATCTTTACAGGTCCCCACTGGATCTTTCCCATTTCCTTCATCCCCCTCCCTCCTCCCACCAAATTCTGCAAACCCGTGATTTCCCCCCACCCATCCTCACCCCTCAGCTCCCACCCCTTCCCCTCTTGGATTCCCATACACGGTTTACTAGTTATCCTTCTATTTTTTACAACAATAGTCATGTGCAGTATTTGTCCTTATGAGACTGAGTTAGTTCACTCAGCATAATACTCTCCAGTCTCTCTCAAGATATGTACTATTTTCCAAAATCGTTGCTCCTGAGTGCTGTGTAGTTTTCCAGCTTGGGAATGTTATTTCTACTTAATGTTACTGTTCAAGATAAATGTCCGTGGGGAGTGTCCTTGGAGCTCTCCAGCCTGAGAAGCACTCTCCAGAGCTCTTCTTTAGTGCTCTCCTATGTGCCTCCATATGGCCTTGCATTCACTCATTTACAAACTCGGAAAACACAACAATGATCAAAACAGAAAAGGAGAAGAAAGAGAAGTTGTGGGAGGAGGAAGAAGGAGGAGGAGAAGAGAAAGGAGGGGAAGAGGAGAAGAAAAAGAAGGAGAAAGAGAGAGGAGGAGGAGAAGAAACTGCTGTCTTGGAGTTTTCATTCTGTAGCTTCACTCTCTTCCCTGGAGGCTCTTGGAAGGTGCTAACTCATCCTATCTGCACTGAAGCACATAGCATAGTGCTCAGCACAGAGCGGTTCTAAAAGTCCAGGTGGACACATGGATAAAGGCCTCTGGTTGCTGGTTGTGTTTCTGTCCCCCTTCATGCCACTCAGTGATGCAGAGTGTTAGAGACTGCTACAGCATACTGAAGAGAACTCCAGCTGTGCTCCCGCAACCTCAGGTCCTCCTTCCCATTCAGTTCATTTTTTATTTTGATACATGACTGCATGTCTTTCTCCAGGGTCTCCACTTGCCTCCGCAGTGAATAACACTACACAATCACAATAATATAAATGCAGACTCCACTTTTTACATTTTCACAAGTCAAGCTATACGTGAAATGCAAGCAATTGTATTTCAACAACAGAAGAAAAAAATTAAAGGTATACACCTTGGTTCCGTTTAGTAGTGACCAGTGATTAGGGTTATGGTAAAGGAGAGAAGTGGGAAAGAATATAAAGTGTGTTCCCTCATCATACATCAAAGGAAACAACAAGACGCTGCTATATATTGATGCATTTATTGATTTAACAGAAACACATTTACACCTCAATTTCTTTTTATTATGCAGTGTTTTGTACTACTTGAACTAAAAAAATCAAGTACACATAATTGTATTGCTAATTTTTAGAAAATAAATTGGAATAGGCATAAATGATGACACTGGAGGCCTTATTCAAGCAGAAGGGCATCTCCTCTCCAGGAGGTGGTTTGAAGAGTTCCCTCCTTCTGTCCCATGATGGAGGCTGGAGGTATGCTGGGCCTTGAGTCTCCTGTTGACTGCAGCCAGTGACCTCAGGGAGGGTGTGTGACCTTCCCTTAAAAGCTGAGTCACTTCCTGACTGAGATGATGCCATGGGATGAAGGACCTCACTGTTCAGCCCCTACAGCCTCAGAGATAAGAGTTTTAGAAACCCCCAGGGAAGTTCTGGGTAGTCTAGCCCAGCAGATGGGAAGCCTTCCCCAGCTGATGGGAGATGTGCAGGTAACTGAGTAAGTGGCTATTCTTGGTATTGTGTGTCCCTTCTCATAATATCAGCTTCATCCACTCTGTGGAACTGTTGGAGAGAAGACTGCTTCTGGAACTGGAGTACCAAGTTATGAGGGCGGTTCCTTGCTAACTGGTATAGGGACCTTGCACAGTAATCAGCCTTTATATGCCTCTATTTTCTTCTCTATGTCATTCTTTCTCCAAGTCTCCAGGTTCTTAAGAGAACTGAGAAAAAGATTATATGTGGAGCATCCTGTCAGCTAACATCAATTATTAGAAACAGAATCTTTTAATTTAATTGTTTCTTATAATAATAGAACTTACACTGTCAGGGACTGCGCCAAAATATTGGTGAGCAATGATATCATTTTAAAGACTAAGGTACACCTGATTCAGGCCATGATCTTCTCAATCTCCTGCTACTCACAAGAGCTGGACAATAAAAAAGAATAATAGAAGAATCAATGCCTTTGAGTTGTGGTGCTGCAGACAAGTACTGAATATCCCAAGGACTGCCAAAAGAACAAACAGATATGTCCCGGCAAGGGTGTGGCCAGAGTGCTCCTTGGAGGCAAGGATGATGATATCGTTCATACTTTGGACGTGTAGCTAGGTGAGGCTATTCCTTGGAAAAAGGCATCATTCTTGGAGAGATGGAGGGTCAGCAAAGGAGAGGAAGACCAGCAGTGAGATGGATTGACACTATGACTTCAGCAATGGGCTCTAGTGTCTCAGTGATGATGAGGATGGCATAGGGGAGGGCAGGTTTAGGGTCAGTTTTTCTTAGAATTTCTACGAATTGTACTTGACAGCTCCTAATAACAATGTAAAAAATGTTACTTATTAGAAGCAGAATCTTTTAGATCGTTTTCTTATACACTCTCGCACTCCATCACGTTAGAATCAACATCAAATCTGATTTACTTTTACCTTCGTGTATGTGTCCACTCTGCGGCTGCAGAGGTGAGCGTGTACCTTGCAGATAAAGATGACTTATACCTCAAGTCAACAGCTGAGACCTCAACCAAGATGGTTGGGCAAAAACTTTGATTAGACTTGACATAGTGAGTTCATTTTTCTTTAGGCATTCATCAGCAAATTTGGGCTATTGGTTGTTTGGGAGGAAGAGAGAGAGATGCTGCATGTGTCGTTATCAAACTTGCTCAGGTAAGGAAACACCTTGTACCATCTTCCCTGAGGATGTTTGTGACATCAGTGACCTTCCTTCAGACCAGACCCAAGTGCAGCCTTGGCCTTTGTAGGACTCACCTCAGCTCCTACTTCCCAGAACGTCTTACTCTCTTCTCTCTCTCTCTCTCTCTCTCTCTCTCTCTCTCTTTCTCTCTCCCTCTCTCTCTGTGTGTGTGTGTGTGCATGTGTTCTCACATCTATATATTTAGTAGATATTTCAATATAATGTAAATCTTTTTTTAATTCCTTTGACTGCAAGTGGACCATTGTTAGCTGAGGTAGAGACAGTGGGAGAATATTCCTTTCATAGATTTGCACAGGAGAAGAGAAAATGCCAGGAAGCATTAATCTAGTCAGGTGACCACACTCATGGAGCTGCTGAGCAAGTGTCCAGTGATCATGTGTTCTTGATCAGAAAGCACTTTTCTGGGAAGGCCTGTGAGTCAAGACCCCTGGAGTCTTCCTGGCAGGAAGACTTCAGATGAGTCATTGTATTTCTTGACGCCTGATGAGTAAATGGAGGATAACACAGCTTGCTTTCGCCAGTCTCATAAACTTATGACTCTTTGGGACATTGGGTCAACAGAGGAAAATATGTCACCATTGTTTTCTTTTGCTGGCCTTTTCCCTTTCCTGCCAATCTTGTCAAATGCCACATCTGACCAGTTCTGTTCTTATCCCCTTAAAAAATTTTTTTGACTGCAGAGTGGAGTGGACCTGGGAGGAGGGATTGTAAAACAATGAAAGAATTTTTCCTTTACTTTTCAAAGAGAAGAGTGAACTGGGGGAATGGGGGCAGGGAGAAAAATGCAACAATGAATGAATGGAAATCCAAAGTCTCTGTAAATTTTTCATTAAAATTAATAATAAAAACAAGAAAAAATATTTGTTGTTGCTCTTTTCTTGTTTTTTTTCCCTAAGGCTTTGTTTCCTCTCCTCAGTTGAATCATGCAGGGCTCCTGATAGTCTTTGAAGTGAATTGAATTTTCCTAGCTGGTCTTTTAATATCCAACTCCTTTCTACTTTTCCATTTGGATCCCCTGTTGCACCAATCAAATTTGTCAGCCTGAATGCATCATAAATATTTCCACTCTAACTCACTTCTCTTTGTGCCTGGATGAACCCTACTGCCTGACCTATCGGATTTTACTTTATTTATTTTTGCAAAAAATATAAACCTAATCAAATCCTGTTTGAACCCACCTCCCCTAGGGAGTACTGCCTGATTGATCTCAGCCTGGTAACTTCTCTCCTCTCTGAGCCTTGTGGCCTTAACTGGACCTAAGACCCTTCCCAATCTGGCCGAGCCCTGGTTAATCATTGTTTGCATCTTATCTGTGCCACCTCTCCTTTTGCTGGAACCATGCCTTACAATGTGTTGTATTTCTAGAGCGTGGGACAGGTTTTGCAATGTAACAGGTGCTTGATGATGTTTGTTCAAGATAAGGATGAAATGATCTGTGGTGCATTGGAAGTTTACCTCTGGAATACTCAGTTTCTAAGAAGAAACCTGCAGGTTGAGGTGAGGAAAGTGGGTGTAGAAAGAAGAAACTAGAGATCAATGCAGCTTGCATGTCTTTTTGTATTAAGTTTTTAGTAACACGGGGGCGGGGGGGCAAAGGGGAGAGAAAAAGAATTCTTTCCTGCAAGTGCCAAAACTTAAAAAACTGTTAGAGCTTGTACTTTGGAAGTTGAAATGGTTATGGTTCTGTTTCAACTAGGGTCCATGTCAGGATTATGGTTAGGATTAGGATTACTGTTAGCCACCCAAAGGTGGCAGGGAACTCTGGTGGCCTGGTGGCAAGAAGCTGAGCTGCAATCCCAAAGGCACATGTTTCAAGGCCACCAGATGCTCCATGGAAGGATGAACAATCCCCTTCCATGGAATTAACCACCTCTGAAAACTCGCTGGAGAGTTAGCTATAGGTTGGTTCTGACTCGATGGTACACAACAACAACTCAAAGATTATGGGGAATTTTGAAAGCCTAGTCAGTAGGGATTTGGGCTGCTAACCCAAAGGTGGCACCTCTCTTGCAGTTCAAATTTACTTGTAGTTCTGGGAAAGATGAGCAATCTCTTCTGGTGCAGCTTACAACTGAAAACTCTCTTGAGGGTCAGGTCAGTTAGTTCTGGTGTGATTGCAATGAGTTTGAGAGTTAAATGTGAGAAACGATAGAGGAAAGTTGTACCTGCCATTAAAAAGCATGCCTGTAGCCCCATCTCTGCTAGCTTGTGACAGCTTACAAGAGATAAAAGCTGCCCTTAGAAGCAGAATGTTCCAGAGGTAAATTTTCAATGCACTTCATCACTATCCTGAACAAAGATCACCGAAACTGTATCATCAGTATTTTAACCACCATCAAGAACACCAAAAATCAGTCAATGAAAACTTTATGGATTACAGACTCTTATCTGACTTTCTTGCTTATAACAAACCATAAGGAGGAATCAGCCATCAAAGGTTATGTTTGGTGAAGTAGAGGGACAGTGAGGGCCAGGGAAACCTTCAGTTAGATGGACTGGCCATACTTAGGGACTCAAATTTGTTGGTGATAGTGAGGATGGTGCAGGACCAGAAAACACTTTGCCCTGTTGTAGTTGAGGTCACTGTTGAGTTGAAGTAGATTTGACTATAATAAGGTGGTACTAGTCCTTGGGGAGGAACATCATGCTTGGAAGGGTGGAGGGACAGCACAAGAGAGGAAGATCCTGGATAAGATGGATTGACTTAGTGACTGTGATGACATAGACAGGTATGTCAGAGACAATGAGGTTGGCTCAAGGTAGAGCAGGATTCAGAACTATTGTCCATAGGGTCACTCTGAGTTAGAGTTGACTAGATGGCACATAACAACAACATCAATAAGCACAAAGAAACTGTCAGGAGAAGAAGGCTTTGAGACTAAGAGTGAGTATTTTGCACAGAAAATAAAGTCCTGTATTAAGACATATCTTACAATAAAACATTTAAATTCTAGAAGATAGCATTTTACATCACAGAAGTCCTAAGTGATTAAGCTCTGCAATAAGTCCTACAAGTAATTGCAAGATCTGTCTCTTTTGCATGAGCTGTCCTAGGCCTTTAAGTATTTCATGGACACTGTAAAGCCTCAACCTTCACAATGCTCAATGAAAGACTCATTTGGATAAAATAGAAGTCAACACCAACCAGCTCCATAAAAGGGGGTGGGGGCTATTATAAGGATATAATGTTGTTGTTGTTGTTGTTGTTGTTGTTGTTAGGTGCCATGGAGTCAAGTATGACTCATAGCGACCCTATGAACAGCAGATCCGAACATTGTCTTGTCCTGTGCCATCCTCACACTTCCTGACACTCTAGAGCCCATTGCATTAGTCACCATGTTCATAGAATTTTTCAGAGGCCAGTTATTTAAGAAGTGGATGCCAATCCTGCTTTCTAGTCTGTCTTAATCTGGGAGCTTTATTAAAATCGCCCCACCATGGATAACCATTATGGCATTTGACACATCAGTGGTGTAGCTTTTGCTATCACAGCAACCCATATGTTATCTCAGGACAGCACACTAACAGACAAGTGCTGTACCATATTAGAACAATGTTATTCCCAAACACAACAAACTGCCAATTTCGCTTGTGTCTCTAATAGCAACTCAGTCTTCATACCAGGTCCATTGGCCCAATCAACTTTTTTTTAATTTAAGTAAATTTTTTAACTTATACTCATTTACTTATGAAGTTCATATATGTTGTATTTTCACATTAAGCAACTTTTAATCTCAAAGGCCCACCCATGGGTCCTGGTTGGCTTGAACAAGAGGCTTCCCTTCCACAACTGATTGTTAATTAAATCAAAACAACCAGACAGTTTACATCTTCTAGAATCTGACTGCTTCAGACAGGAGATACAAGAATATAAGTAAAAGAAATCCAAAATATTGAATCAGATACAGCCAGACCAAGACACACCTGTATGAGACCATCAGTAGTGGGGCTGGCTGTTCACTCCAGGCCCAGCTCACCACTGCTATTGCTGTCGTCACCTCCCTGACACTGTTTGTCAGCTAACTTGTACATGCACTGCACGGCCACCAACCCCAACTCTGCAGAGTTTCATGTCTGCTGTCTGATGGTAGATCACTTGCCCCTCATGTCAATCTGTAAGGAAGTTCCATGACTGACTAGCTACAGCCCATGCTAAGGGGTCTACTTCTTGCCTCATCAGTGGAGAAAGAGGGATCACCTTGCTGCACCAATAGAGCAAGCTGACCACAGGGGTGAAGAGCTGGAGATGCAGGCTGTTTCAGACAACGGAGGAGGGGGACTGGACAGGGCAGGGTTGCACTGATCTCTTGCCTGGCACCTACATGAACATAGAGACACCTGGCAATCTGAAGGGGGTTGAGCGTGTATGTCTACTGAGTGATGTTGCCATGGGCATTTTGACAGTCGGCTCTTGATTCTGCTTGCAGCCTCAATTCTCCACAGCATAGACTGTGGATCTGAATGTCCTATTTCTCAGCTTTAGCAAGAAAAAAGAAGTCAAAATATGAGGCATTCATGCAAAATGCAATTGCATCTTACTGAAAGTTTAGTGTCTAAAATCAGCTTATCTCTCTCAAGCTGTAGAGTTCAAAGAGTCATACTAACCTCTCCACTGGTTTTCTGAGGCTGTAAATTTCATGGGAGGAAATTGCCCATCTTTCTCCCTCAGAGCTGCTCGTGGATTCAGATCACCTTTGGATTAGAACCACAGCAACTCCCTCTGGGTTATATCACAAGAAAATTATACGTAAAAGGAATACAGATCATCTTATGCATTTATATATAAGAGGAAATGCAGTTAATCAAAAAGTCCCTGGAAAAAAATCCTATACATAAAAATATGGGAAACAAATGTTTTAGTAGGTTCAATAGCAGCTTTTTCTTTGAGCACCAGAAGAGTATTTTGATTGACAGTTAGGCGATATAGTTGATTTGTACTTAAAAAACTTGCTTTATAAACAGTCTGGAAACATTAGGTCCATTCTTAGCTAAAGAAAGTCACATATTCTAGTAGGGATCTGTCAGGAATCTCTTCATAAGAACTGGGGCCACTTACTCAACCATTTATATACTAGGGATATGTAGCCCCATTGATTTAAGTTAGTTGTACATGGGGTAGGTTGTCGATGTAAAAGGACACTCAGTACCTCTGTATGCCCTCCCTCATCCCCAACCCCAACCCCAACCCAAATTAGTACACATATTTCTTTTCTCTACAGAGTTAAGGCACCTTTTCAGTTAGGGACCATGTTCATAGTGTTCAGCCTTTTCCCAGCACCTACATTTAGCCTTCTCACCAGTGACTGCACAAGCTAAAGACAGTCCCTGGATTACAAAAAAGTGCTGTTCCTAAATGTCTTTTAGAATCTGTCTGTAAATTGAAACAGTTAAGTAGTTCTTTTAACATCAATAGTCAATTTACAGTTTTAGTATATGTTGTTGTTGTTATGTGCCGTCGAGTCGTTTGCGACTCATAGCGACCCTATGTACAAGAGCCCTAAACTCTGCTCTGTCCTGCTCCAATCGCACTGTCTCTGACACTCCCATCCCGATTATCCCAGACACTGAATCAATCCACCTCATAGAGGGCCTTCCCCTCCTGTGCTGTCCCTCCATCCTACCAAGCGTGATGTCCCTCTCCAAGGA
>NW_006400252.1:234999-239451 GCF_000299155.1 Elephantulus edwardii | reverse complement strand
GCCAATAGAGCCTGGCGGTAGACGCGGAGTCTCTCCTTACCTTCTGCTGTGTTGTAGTCCCACTCGGGTCGGCTGAGGGGGAAGGCAAGGTCAATAGCTGTTTGAATTGTAGTCGGGACGCCTGTGGGGCCCAGAATCAATTTCTGAGCCTCCAGAATGATTCTTTCTCTTTCTTCAGTTGTGAACAGTACTTGTAGCAGTTGCTGGCAATCGTCCCAGGTGGGCTGGTGGGTAAAAAGAACAGTCTCAAGAAGGTTAATCAGCTCTTTAGGATTGTGGGGGAAAGGAGCATTTTGAGATTTCCAGTTGTAGAGATCACTAGTGGCAAAGGGCCAATAATGATACAGCTGGTCTCCATTCGCCTCTACAGGCCCTGCAGCCCATAAAGGAAGGACTGTAGAGTCTGCTTCGAGTGGGGGGCCTCTTTGAAGGGCTCCTCTAGTATTTTGTGCGGGGCCAGTAGCCGATACCAATGGAGCCGGGGGCCTGGATGGCGGCTTGGGTGCCATTGATCCAGGCTCCGGCTGAGGCCCTGGCAGCCTAGGCCGCGGTTGAGGCCCCAGCAGCTGGGGTGGTGGTGGGTAAGGAGGAGGGAAGATAACGTTTTCCTCAGCCCCTCCCTGTAGGATAGGGTAAAGAGGCGCAGACGGCTTCAGATTCTTTTTCGACCAGAGTTTTTCTGTTGTAGTTGTCATGAGGATCACCTTCTGTGGAGAAAGAAAAGATTTAAGCCAAGAATGCAGGTTAGTAACTAAATCCTTCCAGACAGTGATGTAAGGGACCTGGTCAGGGTGTCCACCCTGTGGCTGGAAGACAACTTTCTCCACAGCAGTAACGGTTGGAAGGTCGAAAGTCCCTTCCGGCGGCCATCCTATATCAAAGGCCGGCCATTTTGTGCTGCAGAAAGTGGTTAGTTTCCCTTTGCGAACCTCTACCGACAGATTATGGGCTCGCTCTCTAGCATCCTTAAATGTCCAAGTACCAGGTCTAGGGGGGTGGAAGTAGTCTGTCCCATTACGTCCGTCAACAGTAAGTAAAGACAAAGACACAGACAGATAAATAACAAGTAAAACAGACAAGCAAAACAGACAAGTCTTTCAGCCTTCCTCTGTAAGCAAGGCTCGAAGCTGAAACCGGTGAAGAGCGGTGTCTCTGAAAAACCTCAACTTCCTCTTCGTACAGAAGCCTGGTGTGAGGTTCTTTACTCTCACCCAAGCACTCAGATATAGGGCTCAGAACATCTTCCGAGCCCCCGCAGTGGTGGCCCCCCAGCGTGTCCGCCTTAGCTACGTTTCACTGCTCCGAATTCAGAAAACAACATGAACAGTTCGGTATAGAGCAAAAACACAGATAGACACACTCACCCATCTGGCCAGCAGTTCATCCCTCCTGTTAGGGGTCCTTGGGGTTGTGGGGGGATCCCGTACAACCCCCAGATGTTGTGCCCCAAATCCAGTTTCCCCCCAAGTCACCAAGGAGCCGACACCGATGCAAGGGCAAGAGGTGATTTATTTCAGATTCGAATCCAGGCCTTGCTCAAACTGTTCTGGGCTGTCCCGCCTATTTAAAGGGGAAAGCCTGCGAAAACAGGATGATACAGGATTGGCTGGTTCAAAGGAAGGGCGCGAAAACAGGGCGATACAGGATTGGCTGATGTTTGGGTGGGGGCTCTTTTCCCCCTTCCCCCACCGCTTTCAGTTTACTGCTCTAGAGGCTTATACGTTTTAAAATGACGTATTGGTTACAAAATGGAGTCCCTCACTGTACACAGGGTCGCTATGAGTCACAGGCGACTCGAAGGCACACAGCAACAACTGCAATAGTGTTTGGCGTGTATCAAAAAGTAGCACTCGACAGCAGCGAGGCGGTGGAACAACGGAGAGCCAGGCAGGCGGGCCTGGACACGATGGGGCCGAGGCAGCGGGGCAAGCTGAGAGGCAGGGCAAGCTGAGAGGCAGGGCAAGCTGAGCGGAGGCCCGAGCCCAGAGCGGAGCATGCTGGGCCGCAGGAGGAGGCAGCAGGGCCGATTGAGCAGCGGCCTGAGCTCAGGGCGGAGCACACCAGGCCGCAGGGAGAGGCAAGTGGCCACCAGCAGAGGGAGGAGCAAAGCAGTGCAGAGGAAGAGCAGCATCCCTTCGGGTGGGGAGCGCGCCCGCTGCCGCAGGGACCTCCCCGCGCCGGCCCTTCAGGTGGTGCTGCCTTCCCCGCCCTGGGCTGGCGGCAGCCCTGCCCGGACTCTCAACGAGATTTCATGGTCCTTTTAAGCAAGGTTTTATGCTTCTGAGATCGTAAGTCTCGGTTGAGATTTGAAAACTTTGAAAATTCCTGCAGCTTCAGAGGTGTAATCAGCTGAAAAAAAAGCAATCTTTTTTGACAAGTTCTGCACTCTGCCATTTGACTCTGTAACTGTGTGTCAGAGAAGGACTCCTTGAAAGATGACAGTAGAAGTTATTGTTGTAGCAAAGTGGGACGGCACTGCCCGGCCGGATCAGGAACTTGACATCGAGAAGAATCCTTTGGCTGCTGGATGACTGACTCCAAGACGTGGGTGGCAGGGGAGGAAGGTGGCCAACAAGACAGGCTATGTGCCGTTCAATTATGTGAAAGAAAGAACAGTTTGAAGAAGATCTCACCAGTGAAAAATTTTAAAGACACTCTTGGCCTTGGTAAAACAAAAGGAAGACAAACGCACAAGATGTTTCCCCTTTACGCCCAGATGCAGAGTACCCCTCCAATGGAAGCAGTGCTGACCGAATTTATGACCTCAACATCCCAGCCCACTTCGTGAAGTTTGCCTGTCTCGCTGAGCGGGAGGACTAGCTGTCCTTGGTGAAAGGGCCCTTGTCATCGTCATGGAGAAGAGTAATGATGGCTGGGGGCGAGGCAGCTACAACGGGCAGACCAGTTGGCTTCTTCCAAGCTGTATCATGGAGGAAGTGGACAAAGTGACTACAAATTTCCCAAGCTTGCTGATCCATGAGCAACAGCCAAGGAAGGCATGATGGTCCTCCATGTGATTCAGACACTGTATCCATTCAGCTCTGTGATTGAAGAGGACCTGAAATTTGAGAAAGGAGAAACTATGGAAGCGATTGAGAAACCCTATAATGGCCCAGAATGATGGAAATGTAAACATTCCTGGGGGGCAGATCGGCCTTGTTCCCCAAAACCACGTGGTGGTCCCCAGTGATGGGCCAGCCTTGCACCCTTCTCATGCTCCTCAGATAAGCTACACCGACTCCTCGACCACTGGACAGTTCGCTGTCAGAAAGTGGTATTATGGGAAAGTGACATGATACCAGAGAGAGTGTGCCCTCAAGGAGAGAGGTGTGGAAGGGATTTCTTCATTAGAGACAGTGAATCTTCACCCAGTGACTCTCTCAAATCATTAGGGAAGAGCAAGCATTTCAAGGTGCAGCTCGGAGGCAATGTCTACTATCTGGGCCAGCAGTGGTTTCACACCATGGATGAGTTGGTGGAACACTACAAAAAGGCACTGATCTTCACCAACGAACATGGGGGAAAGTTGTATCTTGTCAAAGCACTTAAGTGACAGCTGAGGTGGACTCCCCTTCCCAGCCTGACCCCTTCCAACTACAGGCCTTAGGTCCAGCACTCACTCACATCACGGAGCTCATCTACCCAAGAGAGACATCGAAGCCACTGGCTCCACTTGCAGGGGACTCCTCTTGAAGAAGGCTGCGCTGTGTCGGGGACTCATCCTTATTGGGTTCCTTTGCTAATTTTATCTTTTTATTCAGTCTGTTTTTGTTCTGTGTGCCTTAGGTTTAGGCAGCCATCCCAAGCACTTCCAACCATGCTCAAGGCCACTCTCACTACTTGCTAGGTTTCTAGAATTTGGAGATTGGGGGAGGGGGGCTAGTTTGTTTACTTTATTATTTTTTAAAATGTTAGTCTGTTCAGCTCATCCATGCTAACAGAAATCTTCATCAAAAAGACCTGAGGCACAGTTTGAATGTGCTGAGGCTACAGTTGAGAGAAGAGAGTACATTCAAGAAGCTGTGACCTGAGATCTGGGGCTTGCCCGCCAGGTAGCAGCACCCCACGTCCCAACAGCACTCTCTCTACTGTCATTTGCTCTTAGGTTGGCTCCCAGACGTCACAAAGGGAATGCATTTTGGGCTGCACTTGCAATAAAAAAAGAATATCCTTGAAACGCAGTCTGCAAAAGACAGAACCTTTGATTCATAAAGATAGAATGTCTTGGTAGTTTACCTCCAAATGTGCAACATAGTGCATTTTTCCTCTTGCCCTACTGCTTGCTTGAATTTTATAATTACGTATTTCATTCTCAAATTAAGATGTACCTTCAGCTGTTTGTTGACACTAAAACAAATGATTAGGGAAAACAGCTGATCTTTGGAGAAGGGGCGCTACCTATACATACATATATCTCTATCTCTATCTCTATATCTCTATCTCTATCTCTAT
>NW_006400252.1:232807-234883 GCF_000299155.1 Elephantulus edwardii | reverse complement strand
ACAGCAAACTTGCCCATGGAAATACGCCTTTTAATTTCCTGGCTACTGGTGCCAAGAGTGTTGACTGTGGAGCCAAGCAAACTAAAGCTGTGTACAATCTTAATCTCTTCACCATCCATCCTGATGCTGCCAATTGGTCCAGTGGTGAGAACCTTGGTCTTCTTGACATTGAGCCACAATCCATATTGGAGGCTGCAGTCCTTGACCTTCTGCAGCAAGCGCTTCAGGTCCTTCTCAGTTTCAGCAAGCAGGGTTGTGCTATCTGCATATCACAGATTGTTGATAGATCTTCCACCAATCTTGACCCCACATTTCTCCTCATAGAGCCCAGCCTCCCGGATAATCTGTTCTGCATACACGTTGAAAAGGTATGGAGATAGGACACATCCCTGGCGTACGCCCTTCCCAATTTTGAACCTTGCTCTGTTCTGATAACTGCCTCCTGGTCCAAGTATAGGTTTCACATTAGAACGATCAAGTGTTCTGGGATTCCCATTCTCCCAACAAAGCACTTTATAAAAACACTACAATATGCACCAAAACATCTTTACATAATAATTTAGTAATAATGTTTATTAATTGTGGAGCCACACAAACTGTATTTGTTAACAACCTCAGTCTCTTCTTAATCTATCATGGTGCTGCCAGTTGGCCCAGTGGTGAGAATTTTTGTCTTCTTGATGTTGAACTTCAATTCATATTCAATCCAATCCTTGAACTTCTGCAGCAAGCGCTTCAGGCCATCCTCCGTTTCCCCAAACAAGATTGAGTCTTCCTCCATTTTTTTTTAATAAACATTTTCCCCTCTTTTTTGTTTTGTTTTCCTTGTTGTGTGTCATAGAATGGGATCCAGTGGGCATAGGAGATTTGAACCACATGCCTTCAGGATTGCAGTGCAGCTTCTTGCCACTAGGGCACCAGAACTCGTCCTCCAATTTTGATGGCACATTCCTTTTCATAACGCCCTGTTTCCCGAATGATCTGTTCTGCATACAGATTGGAAAGGTTTGGGGACAGCGTGCATCCTTGACACACTCCTTTCCTCATTTTGAACCATGTAGGCTCTACAATTAACACTCTTAACACCAGCAACCAGGAAATCAAAAGATGAATTGCAGTGGGAAAAATCTGCTATCACGGACCTCTCAAGAGTGCTGAAGAGCAGCAATGTCAGTGTAGAGACTAAGGTGTACCTAATCCAGTCCATGGTCTTTGCAGAAAGCTGGACAATGACTAAGGATGACAGAAGAAGAATTGATGCCTTCGAGTTGTGCTGGAGAAGAGTCTTGAACATAACATGGTCTTGCCAAGAAAACAAACGGGTCTGTCTTGGAGGGGGTGAAACCAAGTCTCTCCTTGGAGGCTAGGATTTGAAAGCTCTGTCTCACTTACTTTGGGCATGTGGCCAGGAGAGATGGTCCTTGGAGAAGAAAATCATGCTCTGAAGGGTGGAGGGACAGCGCAGGAGAGGAAGGCCCTGGATGAGATGGATTGATATAGTAACTGGGGCAATGGGGGTTGGCGTGTTGGAATCAGTGAAACTGGCTCAGGATAAGGAAGGGTTCAGAGCTGCTGTTGTTGTGCCCCAAATCCAGTTTCCCCCCAAGTCACCAAGGAGCCGACACCGATGCAAGGGCAAGAGGGAATTTATTTCAGATTAGAATCCAGGCCTCGCTCAAACTGTGCTGATACAGCAGGAAAAATGGCGCGGCCCCGATTCTGGGCTGTCCCGCCTATTTAAAGGGGAAAGCCCATGAAAACAGGACGATACAGGATTGGCTGGTTCAAAGGAAGGGCGCGAAAACAGGGCGATACAGGATTGGCTGATGTTTGGGTGGGGGCTCTTTCCCCCCTTCCCCCACCGCTTTCAGTTTACTGTTCTAGAGGCTTATACATTTTAAAATGACGTATTGGTTACAAAATGGAGTCCCTCATTCCCCCCTTCTTCTGCACCCTAGCTCAATCATGAGCGCTTCCTTCTTTGGTCTCTAAGTAATGGTATTGAGACCGCATAACCATCAACTGGATTGTTCCTATCCTTTCTTTAACTAAGTTGAGTATTCTGTTAATTATATA
>NW_006400252.1:226979-232707 GCF_000299155.1 Elephantulus edwardii | reverse complement strand
ACAGTTTGTTATGATCCACGCAGTCAAATGCCTTTGCATATTGCAATATACAGGTAGATTTTTCAGGGTTTACAGGGAATATATTATTGGTAGTGAGAGACACATAGAATGTTTATAATTAAAAAATGCATTTCTTTTTTTCTTCCCATTTAAATTTTTTTATAGCTTAAATATATGTCTTAAGATGTCACATTCCTATGATTGAAGAGGGGACCTTGAGATTCCCCTACACTTGCATACTCAATATTTTTTATATTGTAATAAAAATGTATTATGACAAGAAAAAGAAAAGTAACACTCTTGATATTTCAAACCATCGTATGTACTTCAAGCTTTTAACGTACTAAGATTCAAGTGGGTCTGTTTGTAACAACAAGTTGTGCCAAACTCCAATTTTAATTATCTAGGAATGCCTATATGTCCTGTGTAAATGTCCCCTGGTTAACTTATTCTTACTCTGTTGTTCTTGAATACCCTTTTGGGAAATGAATCACAGCTAAAGAAGAAAATGGTGTGTAAAATATTTGTTTAGTTTTGTAATTGAGTAATTATAAAATTGGCTAAATATAGGAGACTAATCTCTGGTGGCCTAGTAGTAAGGAATTGCACTGCCAGTCAGAAGGGACATGGCTCGAATCCACAAACTGCTCTATGGAAGAAGAATAGGCAATCTTCTCCTTTGACGTTTACTGCCTCCTAAAACCCACTGGAGGATCAGTTATGGGTCAGTTCTGACTCAATGTTACATAACAACAACAGCGGTTTGTTCTTTAACATGCCACATAAAGGTTATGATGTACCTGATCCAAGATATAGTATTTTCAATTGTTTCATATGCATTTGAAAGTCAGACAATGAATAAGGAAGACTGAAGAATTGATGTCTTTGAATTGCACAGTGTGAACACTCTTGGCACCAGTAGCCAGGAAATTAAAAGGTGCATCGCCATGGAAAGTCTGCTGTTAGGGACCTCTCCAAAGTACTGAAGAGCAATGGTGTCACTCTAGAGACCAAGGTGCGTCTGATACAGGCCATGGTCTTCGCAATCACTTGTTATGCATCAGAGAGTTGGACAATGACCAAGGAGGACAGAAGGAGAATTGATGCCTTTGAGCTGTGGTGCTGGAGAAGAGTATTGAGAATACCATGGACTGCTAGGAAAACAAACAGATTTGTCCTGGAAAGGGTTAAACCGGGTGGCTCCTTGGAGGCAAGGATTCTGAGGCTCTGTCTAACATACTTTGGACATGTTGTAAGGAGAGACCGGTCCATGGAGAAGGACATCAAGGGAAGGCCCTCTATGAGGTGGATTTATTCAGTGACTGGAATAATCGAGATGGGAGTGTCAGAGACAGTGCGATTGGCACAGGCAGAGTAGAGTTTAGGGTTGTTGTACATACGGTCGCTATGAGTCGCAAGCGACTTGACAGCACATAACAACAACAACAACAACTGAAAGAACAAACAAATGTGTCTTGGAAAGAGTGCAACCAGATGCTTCTGAGAAGTAAGATTGGTGAGACTTCTTTTCACATCCTTTGAGTGTGTTATCAGGAGGGAGGAGTCACTGGGGAAGTGTGCTGTGCTTAGAATAGGAGAGAATCAGGGAAGGAAAGGAAGAACTCAACTAGCTGGACTGATTACAGTGATGGTGACTGTAACAATGGGCTTAGGAACAGTGGACCTTGTGAGGCTGGTACAAGCCTGGGCAAAATTTTGTTCTGTTCTACATAAAGTCACTAGGAGTCAGGGGGACTCTGGCGATGTAGTGGTAAGAAGCTGTGCTGCAATCCCGAAGGCGGAAAGCTGGAATCCACCAGCTTCTCCACCAGGAGAAGGATGAGTAATCTCCTCCGGTGAGATTAAACTGTCTATAAAAACCCACCGGAGGGTCAGCTATGGGTTGGTTCCGATTCAGCAGCACACCACAACATAAGAGTGAACTCAATAATACCTAACAACAACAGTCTTTGAGATCATATGTTTTCAGTGCTTTGAGCACATATCTTGGTAAAAATGGGCAAAGGAAAGGAAAGAGACTTAGATCCGTGATACTCAAGTTTGATTGTCCATAAGAATAACCTAGTGAGTACAGAATCCGATTTATTAGTGACAGCCTAAGTCAAGAATTTGCATCTATGACATCACTCCCTCTCATCTTCCCCTCTGCCTGCGTGCTGCTGCCAGTGATTCAGGGCCACACTTTTGAGACCACTGTGCTGAGGTGCTTCTGAGGAGGTTCAAACTGCCAACCTATTGGTTACAGTGTTGCTTAACTGTCTACACCCCTCAGAGGCTCCTGCATACCACTGGGAAGGGTCTGATTTTTAAGAGCTTGATTGGATAAAAAGGCTCACTGTCCTCATCCTCAGGCTCTGTTACATCTTCAAATGATTTACAGCTGTGACTGGCACAAAGAAAATGCCATACAAGTAATTTTTTAAAGTTTTTCAAATTTATTATTATTATGCCATCATTTACTTTTATATAATTATTCATCCTTCATGTACATCATTTCTGTATATTGTCTTCTTTGTGTGTTTCTTTTTTATTTTATTCTGATTTATTTACAAAGTTTTAATATATTGTTTTTCACAAAAGATCCTACTCATTTCCTTCATTCCAGCCACACATAGGATTGTGCAAGCCTAAAATTAACACCCTACTCCCTCGTCCTTGAAGAGATGCAAGTATGGAATACTCAGGGTGCTTGTGGCTTTCTTTTTGCCACAAGTGGGTGTAAGCAGAGCAGACTTGCCAGATGTACTAGGGGTCTCTGGCCTAGAGTTCGCCAGCATTTGGGTGTACTGGAATTGTAAAATACAGTAAGTGAGTGACTTTTAATTCATGGCCCTCGGGCTTGATTTTTATTGATTTTGGTCAAACAGTTTTCTAGGTCATATAGCCTGGTGTGTTCACTTGACGTACAGTGGTAACTTGTGGTCGCTGTGAAGATAAACACTGTGACACTGATGTGTCAAATGTGATAATGGTTAATTATGTTGGACAGTGTTTGGTGGAGCGCCCTGATTAAAACAAGCTTAGAAGCAGGAGTGGCATCCACTTCCATAAATAGCTTGCCTCTGGAAACCCTATGAACCTGGAGAAAGGATGAAAGTCACACAAGTGTTGAGGACTTTAGTTTATAGGGTCGCTATGAGTCGCCTACAACTCGATGGCACTTAACAACAACAATAACCCCCCTCCTCACTCCTCTATTTCCACCCTCACCCCTGCACCTTGGATCTTCATACTCATTCTACAATAATGGTTTTATACAGCATTTATCCTAGTAGGCCTGGGTTAGTTCACTCAGCATAATGCTCTCCAATCCCTCCCAAGTTAGGTAGTAATTTATAAAATTATTACTTCTACATGCTGTGTAGTATTTCATTGTATGACTGTAACACAACTTCTCAATCCATTTGTTTGTGGTTGAACACCCGGTCTGTTCCCATGTTCTTGCAATGGTGAATAATGCTGCTATGAACATTGGTGTACAAGTTTCCATTTGAGCCTCAGTTATCATTTTCTTGGGGTATATTCCAAGCAGTGGAATAGCTGGGTCATATGGAATTTCTATGTTCAGCTTTTTGAGGAAGTGCCAAACTCTGTTCCAGAGTGGTTGTACTATTTTACAATTCCACCAACAATGTACAAGAGTTCCTATCTCACCACATCCTCTCCAACATTCATTACTTGCTGTCCTGTTAGACTTTTCCACAGCTACTGGAGTGATATGGTATCTCCTTGTGGTTTTGATTTGCATCTCTTATTGCCAGTGATTTGGTGCATTTCTTCATATATCTGTTGGCCATTTAAATATCTTCCTCTATGAAAATACTTTGCATGTATTTTGCCTATTTTGTAATTGGGTTATCAGTCTTTTTCTTGTGGTAACCCAGGAGTATTGTATAAACTTTCGTTATGAGACTTGTCTGAGATGTTGCCAAATGTTTCTTTTCACCCTGTTGGAAAAAGTTTTTGATGAACAATAGGATTTAATCTTTAGAAGGTACCATTAATCAGATGCAAATCAAAACAACTATGAGATATCATCTCACCCTAGTAAGAATAGCAAAATTTAACACAACAGCAAGCAACAAATGCTGGCAAGGTTGTGGAGAAACTGGAATCCTTATTCACTGTTGGTGGAAGTGTAAAATGGTGCAACCAGTGTGGAAAGTGGTGTGGTGCTTTCTCAAAAAGTTGCAAATAGAGATGCCATTTGACCCAGCAATTCTACTACTGGGAATATACTCCAAAGAGACCATAACTGCCATCTAAGCAGATATATGCACAACTGTGTTTATCGCGGCTTTGTTCACAATAGCAAGGAGTTGGAACCACCCTAAGTGCCCATCAACAAACGAATGGATAGAGAAGCTGTGGTATATTCACACAATGGAATACTATGCTGCATTGAAAAACAAGGAACTCATGCAGTATTATTCAAAATGGGTGATCCTGGAGGACATTATGCTGAGTGAAATTTCTCAGTCACAAAAAGGCAAATACTACATAGTGCCACTGTTGTAGAATGGAACTGACATCAGGGTTGGGGTAAGACTGAAAAAAACCGATAAATAATGTATACTGCATTGAAATGGATGATGGAGAGAACAGTTTAAAAGTAATATATTATTGGGTATTATGGTTATGACAAGAGTCCAGAATGAAGATTGCATAGTGGAGTGCCCTCAGGGGGTGGGGTGGGGATTATATACCAGTGAAGGAATTTTTCTTTTACTTTTCAAAGAGAAGAGCGAACTGGGGTGAGAGGGGTGGGCAGGGAGAAAAATGCAACAATGAATGAATGAAAATCTAAAATCTTTGTAATTGTTCATTAAAATATATTTTAAAAAGTTCTCTTTCATCAATTTTACTCTCTTCAGATTATACATTTCAGGCTGAATTTGGCCATCTTTTCACACCGAAGACTAGGGCTTTGCTTTTAAGCTTGATTCCATTTTGTCTCTTAAGAACTTTATGGTTTTGGGCTTTACTCTCAAGTCCTTATCCACCTTGAGGCGATTTTTGTGTATGGTATGAGATGCAGATCCTGTATCAGCTTTCTGCAGGTGGAAGTCCAGTTTTGCCAGCACCATTTGTTGAAGAGGTTGTCATTTCCCCATTTGATAGGTTTTATTTCCTTGTCAAATATCAGTTGACCATAAATAGCTGAGTCTTTTTCTGGGCTCTCAATTCTGTTCCACTGATCTATGTGCCTGTCATTGTACCAGTATCGTGTTGGTTTGGTTACTACTGCTATGTAGTAGGTTTTGAGGTCAGAAAGTGCTATACCTCACACTTCGTTTTTATTTCTCAGAAGTGTTTTACTTATTTGGGGTCTCTTGCCTCTCCAAATAAACTTGACAATTTCTCTTTCGATCTCCTTGAAAAATAACTTTGGTATCGGTATTGGGATTGCACTGAATATGTAGATAGCTTTTGGTAGGATTGTCATTTTCACAATATTGTGTCTTCCTGTCCATGAACAATGCACATTTTTCCATTTCTTTAGGTCTTTAATTGTGTCTTGCATAAATGTTCTGTAGCCTTCACTGTGTAGGTCTTTTGTATCTCTAGTTAGGTTCACTCCCAAGTTTCTCAATTTGTGGTTGGCTATTGTAAATGGTATTGCTTTCTTGATTTCCTTCTCTGAGTTCTCTTTGTTATTGTAGAGAAATCCCTCTGATTTTTGGATATTGATCTTATATCCTGCCAC
>NW_006400252.1:199556-223102 GCF_000299155.1 Elephantulus edwardii | reverse complement strand
TGCTGTTATCCGAGGTGACCTTGCCCAGTGACGCCTCCTCCCTCCCTCTCTGGCCGGGTTTCGCTGGGTCTGACCTGGAAGACGCCTCCTTTTGGCTTTTCATATTATTCTGACAGCATAAATTTAATTTCCTCTTAACTCTACATCAATATATTTCTTCTGATTCTCTCTATCTGTGGGATTCATTGGTTCTGCTTTTTTAGGAGATGAACTGTTTTGTTTTTTCATGGTAACTGAGGCAGGCTGCTGTTTCTTGACATTATGTGAGTCTTTTTCTTATATGTTAAGTCATTGTAACTATATAGTGACTAGAAGTATGGCAGTGTTTTGTGAAGGATCTGTATATTTGTGTTTTCTTCTTGAAGGAAGTTCCTGTGGGTCTTGGACAAACAGCAGTGATCCCCACAAAGTACCTGAAAGGAAAACCAGAAAGCTGTGGTTTTCCCTTCAAGAACTGCCTCTACTTCCCCACTCAAGCTCCAGCTGTCCTGCTCCCTTCTGCTTGAGCTTAAGGGGTCCAATGTGGTCCAGCCAAAGAGCAGTGATCCCCATATAGTACCTGAATTGGAAAACAAGGAAGCCTGGATTTATTTATTTATTTATTTATTTAAGCACTGGCTCTGCTACCTCACTCAAATTCCAGTTGCCCTGCTTGCCCTCAGGCACGTCGCTCTCAGGCCATGTAAGTATTTTTAAGCAACGACAGTTAAAATCCCATACTTGAATTATTTAACAGTAAACAGCAGTCAGGAAATCAAAATATTAATTGTATTAGGTAATTCTGCTGTCAGGGACTTTCCCAGAGTACTGAGAAGAAATTATGTCAGTCTAGAGACTAAGGTGCACCTGATCCAGGCCATGGTCTTCCCAACTACTTGCTTTGCATCAGAGAGCTGGACAGTGACTAACTGTGATAGAAGAATCAGTGCCTTTGAGTTGTGGTGCTGGAGAAGAGTCATGCAACATGGACCACCAAGAAAACAAATAAGTCTACCTTGGAGAGAAGGAAAGCAAGTTTCTCCTTGGAGACTAGGATTTTGAAGCTCCATCTCACATACTTTGGGCATGTGGCCAGGAGATTCCAATCCTTGGAGAAGGACATCACGCTTGGAAGGATGGAGGGACAGTGCAGGCAAAGAAGACCCTGGATGATACAATGACTACGGCAATGGTGATAGGTGTGTCAGAGTCAGTGAGACTGACTCAGGACATGACAAAGTTCAGAGCTGTTGTGCATAGGGTCACTATGAGTCACAGGTGACTCAAAGGCACATAACAACAACAACAACAACGTAATCCTACACTGAAACGTTAAATCAGCTTCCTGGGATCCACACTAGACCCTGAGCTTAGAGTCTGGACTGAGACAGCTGGAAAACCAAAGACGCTGTAGCCTGAATGTTACTTGTAATACTTCTTGCTGGCCAGGAGCACAGATAACTCACAAGATCTGGTTTGCATTTGCTGTTCCAGACAGCATGACAACCTGGGCAGGGTGGGAAGAAACACATTCCATACAGCCATAGGCCTTACATTGCTGCTGGTCATGTGGCCACAACCAGTATAACTGTCCCTGTCCTCAGCAGAGGGTCACCTCATCAGGTCACCTCCCCAGGGAAGCCTTTGCTGACCTGTTTATTAGATGTTTGATCCCTGCCTTCACTAGAATCCAGTGGATTCCAACTTAGTGAGCCTGTAGGGTGGAGTAGAACTGTCCAGAAGTCTTCCCGTTGAGACTGTAAATCTTTACTGAAGCTGACAGCCTCATCTTTCTCTTACGAAGTGACTGATAGATTTGAACATATGTACTTTTTTTTAGGAGCCAAATGCTTTACTCACTGTACCAACTGTTTTACTCCTTGGCCACTCTATCACACTACCTCCTATTATTTCATCAAATATTGCTATTGTTTCAAATTCCACCAAATGTTTCATCAATCAGCAATATTTAAAATGACCTTTGTGCTGTCTTGCTGGAGAAGAGCACTGAACATCCCATGGATGGCCAAAAGAACAAACAGATACGTCTTGGAGCAGGTACAACCCGAGTGCTCTTTGGAGGCAAGGATGAAGAGGCTTCACCTCATATACTTTGGACATGTTGCTAGGCGAGGTTATTCCTTAGAGAAGGACATGATGCTGGGAAAGGTGGAGGGTCGGCGAAGGAGAGAAAGACCCTCAACCAGATGGGTTGACACCGTGACTCCTGCAGTGTGAGAATGGCACAGGATAGGCCGGGGTTCAGGTCCACTATTCATAGGGTCGCTATGAGTCATACTTGACAGCACCTAGCAACAACAACAGCAACAGCAACAAATTGAGATGTTTCTTTATTATATGTTCTCCTCCAGAATATAAGTTTACATGTCTTTCTCTCTGCTGAACCCAAGCGTGATGCTCTGCACATTGCTGTTAGTCCAGCTTATAGGGACCTACGACAGAACAAAATCCCACCTGGTGTTAAGCTGTGTGTATAAAAGAAGAAAATGCCACCTAATCCTGAGCCATCTGTCTAATCATTGATACTTCTGAGCCCCTTTTTATGTCTCTTGTGTCAGTACCTTGTACAGAAACTTTCTTTCATTTTTCACTGGCTGTTTTTCTGAAGATTGGTTTTTCCTAAGGACCAGCTCAGAGTATGCCGGCCAAAACCTCCTCCTCCTTGCTTCTAAGAAGCATTCTAGTTGCATTTTTCCCCCTCAGACTGGTTCATTTCCTCTTCTAGCAGCCCCATGGCATCTTCAACATTTGCAGATAATGAGTATTTGTTGAATACATGAACCACAGAGTCAGAGAGCAGGAAGGGCATATGGTTGCATGCATTCCATTTTGTATATCACCATCTGTGTATCTCTTGCTAGTAGGAGCTGAGAGCTGTTTCCCAGGCTCTGGGGTTCTGGAAACAAATTTTCCTCTGTTGGAACTGGTAACCATGGAGCAAGAGATCCTCTCAACTTTCCATGCAGTATTTCTCCTCTCCCCCACATTCTTTGATTTTTTAAAATATATATTTTATATTGGTTTGCTTACAACATCTAGATACATTGTGTTTCAAGCTATTTTTCACTCATATTGTGTTTCATACAATCATTCTCATGCATTGTTGTTGTTGTTGTTGTTGTTGTTATGTGTCATCAAGTCACTTGCGACTCATAGCGACTATATGCTCAAGAGCCCTAAACCGTGCTCTGTCCTGTACTAACCTTATTGTCCCTGACACATACCCCCATTACCCCAGTCACTGAATCAATCCATCTCATCCAGGGTCTTCATCTCTTGTGCTGATCCTCCACCTTCCCAAGCATGATGTCCCTCTCCAAGGACTAGTCCCCTCCTTGCAACATCTCCAAGTTCAGAATCATTGCCTCTGAGGAGCAGCTTGGTTTCACCCTCTTTGGGATGAACTTGTTTTTTCTTCTAGCAGTCCATATTCAATATTTTTCTCCAGCACCACAACTCAAAGGCATTAATTCTCCTTCTATCATCCATACTCATTGTCATTGTAAATATAATGCATTATGTTTTATAAAAATTAATCACCATTGGACCTTACCCATTATTACCCTGTCTTTTTGCTGGATCCCTTCCCCTGTCCCCACCTCCCAAACTGTGCAGCCCTGTGGTTTCACCCCTACCCATCCTCACCCCTCCCCTCTGCTCCCAGCCCTTCCGCCCTACTTTCTCATACATGTTTTACTAGTTATCCTTCTATTTTTAAAATAATGGTCTTTTGCAGTATTTGTCCTTATGAGACTGAGTTAGTTCACTCAGCATAATGCTCTGTAGTCTCTCCCAAGTTATGTAATATTTTTCAAAATTGTTGTTCTTGAGTGCTGCATCGCATTCCATTTTGTGAAAGACTTCACAGGGAAAGACATTCAGATGGCCAAAAGACACATGAAAAAATGCTCAAAATCATTGGCAATAAGAGATGCAAATCAAAACCACAATGAGATACTGTCTCACCCCAGATGCAGAGGCAAAGTTTAGTAGAACAGCAAGCAATTAAAGTTGGAGAGGATGGGGAGAGGTGGGAACTCTCATACACTGTTGGTAGGATTGCAGGCCTTTCTTTTGCTGGTAGGTGAGACATTTGTCTTAGGGTCCCCCTTAAGTACAAAGGTGCTGGCTTGGCAATTCTTATTCTTAGGAATATTCACAGATTAGACAGAAAACCAAAAGTGGAACATTACTTTCCACTTGAGCCCAACCTGTAGCAACAGCCCATCCTCAGGTTTCCACGGCTGTAGAATCTTAACAGGAAGAGATTGCCCATGTTTTCTCCCAGCAGAGCAGTTAGTGAAAACAAACTGTTGATCTTTGTTTTGTTTTGATATCAACTCATTTTAATATAAATACCAAGTACAATATGTTTATACAGTTTTATATATAAGAAATGTAACAGGTTAATTATAGAAATAAATATATGATCTGCTGTCTACTTAAAAACTCAAAGATTTTTTTTTTAACCTGGACAAAGCTACTCAAAGACTACTTGATTCTTTATTTTACCCATCTGGAACAATTGCTGAAGTATGTTCTTGACTCCATTGTAACACACGTAGCTAAGTTCTTCACAATGGCATGGGACCCCATCTACAGAGGGCAAAACATTCCATAAACTTCCATACTACGTTTTTACATCTGTGGTGCCTTTTAAAAAACAGAATAGGATTACTTAGTGTATTCTGTTTAAACTATAAGCAAATATATTGCAGCTTTAATTTGCTACAATAGACTCATTTGCTTTTAGTTATGGTAGGGTAAGATCATCCAAACCATGTGATATATTGGCTTCTTTGAAGGCATTTTATTTCACATAAAGCTACCCTGAAAGATACTTTTTAAAAAAATACCATAATTTAAAAAAATATATGATGAATATATGATGTTTCACATTATAGTTTCAAAATAAAATTAAATGGATATGCTTCCTTGTCCTCTTGGTAGTTAGCACTGAAATAAACTTCAGCATATCCATTTAATTTTATTTTGAAACTATAATGTGAAACATCATACATTCATCATATATTTTTTTTAAATTATGGTATTTTAAACTTTTGTTTCAAAGCAGCAACTTCTTTAATTCTTGGTGGCTCATTCTCTTTTACCAAATTTCTCATATTTTTCATTATATCTAGTAACTGTGACAAGCAAGTTCTGTTATCTTTCAGCATAAGACATGCTGATAAATAGCTTTCCATGGTAATTCCAGCCCTTGAGCCACTAGATAAAATGGCAGTCAAGGCAATTTGGGAAGGTATGTATAAAAGGTAAGCATCTGAAAATGTCACTCTAATAAGAAAGTCATCAGCTGTTTTCCTCAAAAACTCTGGGTTCTCCAACATGGGATGTTGTTGTTGTTGTTATGTGCCATTGAGTCACTTGCGACTCATAGCAACACTATGTACAAGAGACCTAAATACTACTCTATCCTGAGGCAACCTCGCCATCTCAAACATACTCATTCCCACCACTCCAATCACAGAATCGGTCCATCTCATCGAAGGTCTTCCTCTCCTGTGCTGTTCCTCCACTCTCCCAAAACATAATGTCCCCCCTCCAAGGACCAGTCCCTCCTTGCAACATGTCCAAAGTATGTCAGATGAAGCTTCAGAATCATTGACTCCAAGGAGCATTCTGGCTTCACCCACTTCTGGACAAACCTATTTGTTCTTCTAGCAGTCCATGGTATATTCAACACTCTTCGCCAGCACCACAGCTCTAAGGAATCAATTCTCTTTCTATTATCCCTACTCACTGTCCAACTCTCTGATGCATAGCACGTAATTGCGAAGACTAGCCTGGATCAGGTGCACCTTAGTCTCCAGCCTGACATCATTGCTCTTCAGTACTTTTGTGACGTCCTTCACAGCTGACTTTCCCAAAGCAATTCATCTCCTGTTTTCCTGGCTGCTGTTACCAAGAGCGTTGATTGTGGAACCAAGTAAGCTAAAACTGTTAACTATCTCAATCTCTTCACCATCCATACTGATGCTGCCAATTGGCCCAGTGGTGAGAATCTTTGCTTTCTTGATGTTGAGTTTCAATCCAATTGAAGGCTGTAATCCTTTACCTTCTGCAGCAAGCACTTCAGGTCTTCCTCAGTTTCAGCAAGCAGGGTTGTGTCATCTGCATAATGCAGGTTGTTGATGACTCTTCCACCAATCCTGATTTCATATTCCACCTCATACAGCACAGCGTCTCGGATGATCTGTTCTGCATACATATTGAAAAGGTATGGAGACAAAATACATCCCTGACAGACCTCGTTCTTGATTTTGAACCATGTAGTATCTCCTTGCTCTGTTCTGACCACTGCCTCTTGGTCCAAGTATAGGTTTCTCATTAGCACAATTAAATGTCCTGGAATTTCCCATTCTTTCCACATGTAAGCAAGATTCTGCTGAAAATTATCCAAATCATTTGGAGCAATATGTCAACAGAGAACTGCCAGATGTGCAGGCTGGATTTAGAAAAGGTTGTGGTACTAGGTATATTATAACTAATGTTAGATGGATCTTGGCAGAAAGCAGAGAACACCAGAAGAATGTCTATCTGTGCTTCATTGACTATGCAAAGGCTTTTGACTGTGTGGATCACAACAAGCCAACATGGGATAGTGAGTCTTTAAGTTAATACGGAAGCCCTCTAATAGTCTGTATAGATTGTGGACAATAAGGTGGAAATTAAGTTGCTGTATAAGTAGTAGTTCATATTCCAATATCTGTTCAAGTGCCTTTTCCTGCCGTAGAGGACTCTCTCGAAGGTTTCCAACAAACTGTGGACTAGATACATTGAATTCATCTACTTTACAGACTAGAAATGCACAAGTGAACACTATTATGTGAGGGTGATATTCCATTACTGAACTATTAAGATAGAATCTTTTGAAATACATATGAGCTGTATGCACAAGAGACCTTGGCATTTCTGGCTTAAATACTGAGCAGAATTCCAGTAACCTTTTCTCATAGTATTTGCAGAGGATCATTTCTTCATGAGTCTCAAGAAAGACCAGATCATTTGGAAGAACCTTCCTGTTTGCCACCGCTTTGCATTTGAATATGCAATTGGCTTCATCCCGGAGTCATGCTATTTGCTCTTCACTGGGGAAAGTCCAGTGCTGCTTCTAGCTACTACTATGGCACATTGTGGAGTGTGAGATCAGACACACAGAGGCTGAACAGAAGACTCCACAGAACTATGACCGAACTGCTGATCTTTTGTTTCAGCTCATTGTTGTTGAGTCATAACTGACTCTCCATTGGGTTTCTGAGGCTGTAAATTGCATGGGAAGAGATTGCTCATCTTTCTTCTGAGGAGCCGTGGTGGATTAGAATCCCTGAAGAGGGGTTGCTTTTGGGTTAGCAGCACAACTGGTTACGGATTACACCTAGTATGTCACCAGGGCACCTATAGTCTAGACATCTACTGTCCAATGTAGTGGGGTTTTGCTTATGTGTGCCTACAATAGACATGATTAGAAAATTGAGTGTTTCCACTCCAGATTATTATCTTTGTCTTCAACAAAGTCTTTTTGCCTCAAGCCTTTCCACAGCAGAGCATCTAGAGATGCTTGTCCTTTGTAACAGCTGCACTGTGTTTTGCTGTGTTGACGCACCTCTTAGCAGAGAGTTCCCAAGAATTCAGAGATAAAATTATTACCCTGGATGTGATGTCATCTGTGGTCTGGTTATTGGACCAGATTGGAAACAAAATGAGATCATTTTAAATCATCCCTTCCAACACTGCTGCTGACTCAGGACAAAGTGGTGCCTTGACTGAAATGTCAAAGCAAAACCTCTCAGCCTGGTTTCTCCCAGCTAGCTTAAAAGCCTAGTTCTCCAAGCCTATTATACTAACATTAATTTATTTCCTTTTATACCTTCTAGTGTAGAATCCTCAGTTAATAAGTTCTGCTTTTAAGAGAATAGATTTAATGGTCACTTTTGTTCTTATGCAAGTAATTCATAAAGAAAGATGTTCATTTTTGCCATAATTCTCGGTATATGAATCGAGCACTTTCATCTCTTATCTCTAATTTTTACAACAGTCTTAACTGGTCAATCTTGCAGACCTAGAGAGGCTGAATCATTTGTCTAAGACTATTTAAGGAGTAAGTGGCTGAGCCCAGACTCAAGTTCAGGTTCTGCTCTTAGATTATCGTAATATCATCAATTTGTTTATGTATTGAGGAGTATTTTTTAAATACACTATGTCAGATGGTATTTAGTATTAGAATACAGCAATAAACAAGGCAGATGAAATTCCTGCCCTCATAGAGCTCATATTAAGTGGGAGAAACAACTAAGAATTCGGCACATAAATAATAGTATAATTTAAGGAGCGAAGTCAAGGATCTTTACAGTGTAGTAAAGAGCAATGATGTCAGTTTAAAGACTAAGGTACACCAGATCCAAGCCATGATCTTCTCAATTGCTTGCTATGCACCTGAAAGTTGTATAATGGATGTACAAAGGATGAAAAAAAAGAATGACTAAGTCTTTAAGTTGTGGTGTTGAAGAAGAGTACTGAATATCCTATCAATTGTCAAAAATCAAATAGGGTTGTTCTCAGGGAAAATAAAAAAAGCAAGTAACCTGGATGGAGAAAATCCATCTCACAGGCTTTTAGCGTGTGGTTAGTAGAGGCCAATTCTTGGAGAAGAGAATCATGCTAGAAAAGGTGGAGAAGATCAGCGTAAGAGAGAAAGATGCTTAACAAGGTGGATTGACACAGTGACTGTAGTGATGGAATCAAATGTTTCTGAGTTGGTGAAGATAGCCCAGGACAGGGCAGGGTTGAGATCCATTGTTCATAGGGTCGCCATGAGTCATAGTCAACTTTATAGCACAGAATAAACAGCTACAATAACAAGTACTATGAAATGTTGTGTTAGGGAAATCTGCCATCAAGAACTTCTCCAAAATCCTAAAGAGCAATGCTGTCAGCTTCTAGACTAAGGTGCACTTGATCGAAACAAAGGTATTTTCAATTGCTTTCTATGCATTTGAAAGTTAGACAATGAATAAAGATGAGAGAAGAGTCAATGACAGATTGAAGAATCACAATTCAGATTCAAAGGCGATGAGAAAGAGAGTGTTAGGACTCCAGAGAAGAAAAGAAAGTCCATGGACCAGAGTGGCAGCTCTGGAGAAGGTGAGGCAACTTTAAGTCTATTTGTGACCCACAGCCTGCTGAGTCCTTGGGGCTCTTGGACCACCCACAGCCTCTCGGATCCCGAAGGAGCCAAGCTGGGCTCGAGGCTGAGCTGGGAGACCAGGCGATGCGGGCGAGGATCCTTGGTCAGGTCTCCAGCGTCGCGGCGGCTGCCCCTGCTGCCTGCGCCCCTGGCCCCACGCCCGAGGCTACCGCGCGGGGACTGCGGAGGCCACACTGGGCGCGAACCGGAGGGAGGACGGCCTGGGGAAGACTGGAGCCGCGAATTCGGGGCTCGGCCGTCCACCCTGTCCCCTTGTCCCCACCGCGAATGGGTGACTCCGCTGGCTTCAGGCCGAGCACCTTTCCTTTCTGTCCAGAAGCTATGTGAATGTTCCTGTCACTCGGATCCGCATCTGAGAGCTATAATGTGAGGAAGTCTCGTTTTCATCTCTCCCATTCGAGGTGATCCCTTCTAATGCCATCAGTGCGTCTGGGCAAAAGAATAGGGACCCAGAACAAACCTATTTTCAAACATACACACTTTTCCCAAAACAAATCAAAGAACAGTGTTTGACTTCAAATGACTTCAACTTTGTTTTTATCTATTGTGCAGATGATGCCAACCCCTTTACTTCCACGCCTCCCTTTTAAAAATAAAGTGGGGGTGGAAGGGATAAATATCAGGCAAGAGATTGGCCAATGAATTGTCTTGAAATTCACAAACAACTCAGAGATAAAATGGAGAAATAAACAATCCATCTTTATTTAGCCAGCCCCACACCTCACCTCCTGCAAATACCAGAAATGTGAAGTCAAACCCAACCAAACCCATCCCTGTGCCACCCAGCTGATTCCGATTAATAGTGGCCCTATATGTTTTCAAAACTGTTAGTCTTTCGGGAATGAGATTGCCCAACCCCATCACCCCACCCCCATCCCAAATCCCCTCGCAGTGATGTGAACTACTGACCTCTAAGTTAACATCTGGTAACAAGCAGAACTCCTTATGACTCTAGAAAAAGGAAATTGTTCTTTCTTTCTAAACTCATCCTTAAGGAGTCCTGGTGTCACAGTGTATAAGGATTCCTAAGCTAAAGGTTAGTAGTTCAAAGCTTACAATCACTAGCTCTACAATCACTAGAATCATAGCAGGAGTTGTGGGGTCATTCTGTGTGTATCTCGCATTCACTGTCACTTAACCTAGACGGTGCAAACATCAGAAACTCCCCCTTAAAAAAATAAAGAAAAAAGTCTTATAAAGGATGGGGTGTAAAATTCCCCAATTCTCTGACCCCAGAATTTTCTAAATACAATAGTACTTTATCACATAACAACATCACAGAGTGGTATAGTAGAATGAGCGGAGACTTTGGTGTCAGACAAACTTGATTCTGCTATTTCCATTTCTGTCATGTATTAGCTTTAGGATCTTAGGCAAATTATGTAACATTCTGAATGCTTACCTTGCTGGTTGATATGCATACTAGAGATATTTTATGTAAAGGAGCTTGGCCTCTAGAAGGTATGCAATAAATTTCAATTATTGTTGATTCCAGGAAAAAAAAAATCTATTTTTCAGGTAGACCATGTAAGAATTTATGATGGATAGCTCTTTTTTTTTTTTGCATTTAAAACTCATTTATTTAGAATATTCCTTTTGGTTAGTGTTTCCAGTTTTGCTGTTTGTGTTATTATTATTATTATTTATTATATTGGTTTGCATACAAGATTCATATACATTGTGTTTCACATTTTCCTTCATTCTGTGTTTCAGATTGCAAATTACTTTTCAGTTCAACCACTCACATACATTTCCCCCTAATAACATCAATTTCAGTACCCACAATGTAATTGCTCTTTCGTATCACTTCCTCTCTGCAATTCTGATTTCCTTTCACCATTCTTTGCCTCTGTCTTCCCTTTCATTACTTTTCATGTGTGTTTGTTTACTTTTCATTCAACTTATCAATTTCTTGTTACTCTACTCTGTCCCTTCTCATCCCTATTTATCACTCCAAGATTGACTATATGTGTAAACGTTTCCTTAGCTTTTTATAATAGTGATCTTATATTGTCACCCAGAAGAATACTTTATTCCAGATCCATACAGTATCTCATAAATTTCTGTATCACATTTTAGTGATACATAGTGTTCCATTGCATGACTGTACCATCATTTATTTAGCAATTCACTTATTGATTATTGCTGAATTGTTTCCATATCCCTGCTATTGTAAATAATGCTGCAATAAGCACAGATGTGTGTTTGTGTTGTAGGTCTTCCAAAACCCTAGCAGTGTCATTGCTGGATCAAATGGTGTTTCTATTCCCAACTTTCTAAGAAATCACCAAACTGCTTTCCATAGTGGTTACATCATTTTATATTCTTATCAGTAGTGTTCCAAACGCTCCACATCCTCATCAACATATTTTGGTTGCTGTCTTATCGAACATTGTTATTGTTGACATAAAATAATATCTCATTGACATTTGCTTGGCTCCTCAATCAACACTTTTGGCACCAGCGGTCTGAAAATAAAAGGTGAATTGCATTAGGTAAATCTGCTGTCAGGGATCTTTCCAGAGTACTGAGAAGCAACAATGTCAGTCTAGAGACTAAGGTGCACCTGATCCAGGCCATGGTCTTCACAATTACTTGCTATGTATCAGAGAGGTGGTCAATAACTAAGGATGACAGAAGAAGAATTTATGCCTTTGAGTTGTGGTTCTGGAGAAGAGTCTTCAACACACTATGGGCCATCAAGAAAGCAAACAGGTCTGTCTTAGTGAGAGTGAAACCAAGGTTCTCTTTGGAGGCTAGGATGTTAAAGCTCCATCTCACATAGTTTGGGCATGTGGCCAGGAGGGACTGATATTATTGGAGAAGGACATCACATTCGGAAGGGTGGAGGGACAGTGTAGGAGAGAAAGATCCCAGAAGAGATGGTTTGCCACACTAACTAGGGTAATGGTGGTAGGTGTGTCAGAGTCAGCAAGACTGGCTCAGGACAGGGCAGACTTCAGAGTTGTTGTGCATAAGGTCACTATGAGTCACAGGCAACTTGACAGCACATAACAGCAACAACAATGACAGAATAAAAATAGGTACCTTTCTCTAAAGGTGTTGAAGAAGATTGTCAGACTGTCAAAATGACAAACAATTATCTCTTGGGGAAAATGCAATCAGGGTGCTCCTTAGAGGCAAGGATAGTAAAACTTCATCTCACACACTTTGGGCATGTTGTTGGAAGAGACCAGTCCTTGGAAAATGATATTACGCTTGAACAACTGGAGGGATGCAAAGGAGGGGAAGATTCTCAATGGATTGACACAGTAACTGTAATAGTGGGCTCAAGCATGTCAGAGGTGATGAGGATGGCATAGGAAAGGGCAGGAGTTGTGTTGCCGATCCAAAGGCACGCAGTTTGAATCTGTCAGCTGCTGCACAGAGAAAGATGCCAAGCTCCTTTATGCCATTTACTGCCTCTGAAAACCCACTGCAGAGTCAGCTGTGAGTTAGTTCTTACTAAATGGTATGTAACAACAATAGCCAATGACCTTGAGTATCTCTTCACATGTTTATTGGCCATCTGAATGTGTTCTTTAGTGAAGTGTCTGCTCATGTTCTCTGCCCATTTTGTGCCATCCTCATCATCTCTGGCACACTAGAGCCCGTTGCTGAAGTCACCATGTCAATCCATCTCATTGGGGGTCTTCCTGTTCTAGGTTGACCCTCCATCTTTCCAAACATGATGTCTCTTTCCAAGGAATAGCCTCACCTAGCTGTAAATCCAAAGTATGAAAGAGGAAGCTGCACTGTCCTTGCCTGCACAGGAACACTCTGGCTGCTCTTTCTTTGTTCTTTTGGACCCTGATTAATACATATACAATAGTTAAGGTCTATTTTATTGAACATGGATTATCGTTGTGGTGGTTAGCTGTCAGTGAGTCAGTCCACGACTCATGGTGATCCAATGCACAATAAAAGAAAACACTGTCACCCTGTGCCATCCTCATAATGGATTGTGAGTAGACTTTCTGTGATCCATTAGGTGATACTTGGAAGTATGTCGCTAGATGTTTCTTCCTATTCTGTCTCAGTCTGGAAACGCCACTGGAATATATTCACCATTGCAGCATCACAGCTACACACAAGCCTCCACTAATAGAAAAGTGATGGTTATATATGAGGTGCATTAGCTGGGAATTATGTGGAAGATAAGAATTCTACCACCTAACCACCTCTGCTACCACATTCCTTAATTATACTACTGAATACCACTCTGTTATTGATAATTATCTAAAGTTATTCTTATTGTTTGATGTTGTCATCTATGACTCATTGCCACCCTATAAACAGCTCTGAATCTCACTCTATTTTACAATATCCTCATAATCTCTGACATGCTCAAAGCCACTGTGGTAGCCAGTGTTGGTCCATCATGTTGAGGGTCTCCTTCTCTTTTTCTCACTCTCTACTTTTCCAGCTTGATGTCTCTCCAAGGACTGATTCCTCCTGAAACTATGTCCAAAGTAAGAGTGAGCAATATGGCTGCACTTCCTTAAAAACAGATTTGTTTTTTACTTTGGCAATCCATAATATTTTCAACACTCTTCTCCAACACCACAATTTAAAGGCATCTTCTTTACTCATTGTCCAACTTTCTTTTTTTTATTGTTCAACTTTCAAATGTTCAGGAAGAAACTGAAAATACTATAGCTTTTATAAGATACATCTTAGTCTTTAAAATGACATCATTACTCTTTAGAACTATGGAGAGATCCTTGATAGCACATTCCCATTGCAACAAGTCTTTTGCTTTCTTGGCTGCTTGGATCTTGATTGTGGATCTAAGTAAAATGAAATCCTTGACACTTTCAATGTTTCCTTCACTACATGGTTTAACATTAGGAAAGATGTGTGCCCAAGCTATATCATTTCCCCATACCTATTCAATCTGCATGTGGAACAAGTCATTCGAGAAGCTGAGCTATATGAACCAGAATGTGGCATTGGATCAAAGGAAGACTCATCAACAATTGGCATTATGCGGATGACATAATTTCATTTGCTGAAAGTGAGAAGGACTTGAACCACAAAGATGAATGCCTTCAATATGGGTTACACCCTAACAGCAAGAAAACAAAACACCCTCACCATTGTGCCAGTAAACAATATGATAAAAGGGAAAAGAGATAGAAATTTTCAATATTTCATCTTATATCTAACACAATCAACTCCCTTGGCACCAGCAGCCAGGAAATCCAAAGACATATTCACTGGAAAAGGCCTATTCAAAGTTTTAAAGAGCAAGGATGTCAGTTTAAAGACCAAGAAGTGCTTGAACCAAGGCTTAGTATTTTCTTTTTAAAAATGGTTTTATTCCTGCTGGAGACCAGTAATGAGTCAATTCTGACTGTATAGCAATGAGTTGAGTTGGCAAGGTTGCATCTACATATGGTGGTGTTGTTAGGTGCCGTTGAGTCAAGTACAATTCATAGCGACCTTATAAACAACATATGTGAACTCTGTCCTATCCCGTGCCATCCTCATCATCTCTGATACACTTGAGCCCATTTGTGCAGTCCTGTGTCAATCCATCTGGTTTGTGGTTTTCCTCTTTTGTTGACACTCCATCTTTCCGTGTAACAGGATGTTAATAAGTCTTCCTGACCCAGGTTTTTCTGATACCACATTCTTCTTTACTTGCGCCAGCTTCTCAAATTGTTCGGCATACATATCAAATAAATGAAATTCTATTGCAAAAAAAGGTTTTATTATATTGTTGTTCTTCTTGTTAAGTGCCATCGAGTCAAGCATGACTCATAATGACCCAAAGAGCAAAATAGCTGAATCCTGTTCTATAATTTTGCTGTTTCTCTGAGTTCATAGAGTTTCCAGAGCCATGTTGGTTAGGAACTGGATGCCACTCCTGCTTTCAAGTCTGTCTTAATTTGGGAGCTTCACCAAACACTGTTCACCATGAGTGACCATTATGGCTTTGACACATCAGAGAAACATTGTTCAGTTTCACAGCAACCCCAAGTTACCTCAGTAGCACAAATTGACAGACCAGTGCTGTACCATTCTAAATACCATTAAAACCAGGCTCGAAAGTCAAGATGCAAGTCGGGACTCAGCTGACTTTTCAATACTCGGGCCTGCACCTTAGGCCTTGATTTGCTCTAAACAAGAGGTTCCAAGCCAGCAGCTCATTGTTAGCCAAATCCAGTGAAATAAAAATAACCAAACATGGGGAGCTCTGGTGGCCTAGTGGCAAGGAGCTGCAACTACAATCCCAGAGGTGCACAGTTCGAATCCACTAGATGCTCTGCCGGGGAAGGAGGGACAATCTCCTCCTGTACCAGTCAGATCTGATTTGACGGTACACGCACACACAAACAAAATAAACAAAACAAAAACACCACCAAACAGTCCACACCCAACCTTCAACCAAAACAAGAAGACTCCACCTTTCAAAATCCAACGGCTTCACACTTGAGCCTCCGAAGTTATATAAGCTCTTTACAAATACTTACTAATTTGATTTTTATTCATTGCTAGATTTAATTGTGTCTTATGCATCTGAAAGTTCAACAATGAATAAGGAAGACCAAAGAATAATTGATGCCTTTGAATCATGGTGTTGGAGAAGAGTATTGACTATGCCATGGACTGCCAAAAGAACAAACAGATATGTCTGGAATGAAAGACAGCCTGTGATGAAACTTCATGTCATATATGTTGAGTATGTTATCAAGAGGAGCATACCTTTGGAAAAAGACATTATGTTTGGAAAAATGGAGGATAAGAGAAAGAGAGGAGACTCTCAATGAGATGAATTGGCACAATGATTGTAACAATAGTCTAGCATGTGGTAGAGTGTGTGGTTGGTTCAGGATAGGGCAAGGTTTAGATCTGTTATTTATAGGGTCTCTATGAGTTATAGTTCATGTGGACTGACTTAATTTGCATCTCTTCAAGTGACGTGAGCTCTGGTCTTGTGGTGATAACGAGTTGTACTGACAAAGAGAAAAAAGTGAGTAATCTTCTTCCATGCAATTTATAGCCTCTGAAAACCTGCTGGGGGGGGGGTGGTCAGCTTTGAGAAAATGCCAACCTGACACCACAAAATAATGACAACCACATTCAAGTGATTTCTTTTATCACTATGTACAGTATCTTTCCTAACCCTTTGTGTGAAATTCTCTTTCCTTTTAACTGCAAACTATCATAAACTATGTCACTCCATATCACAGATGGTGAGGATGGTACAGGAGAGGGCCAGGTTCAAATCTGTTATTCATAGACTTACTATGAGTGTTTGTTGACTCGATGCATCTAATGACAACAGGAAATTTCCAAGAGAAAATGCATTTATAGACTATTTTCAGGAACTTCCAACTGAGAGGAAGCCACTTTGACCACCACTTCTTTTCTTCTCTCCTTTCCTCAACTTGCCCAAGCTCAACTCACTCACTGCTATCAAACTGGAATCTACTCATCACTGACCCTTCATGGTGTTTCAGAGGCTACAAACGGCAGGGAGGAACGCCACTGGTGGATTTGAACTGCTGGAAAAGTGTGGCTTTTAAGTTAGCCATGCAGCTCCCTTGCTCATGCTTAACTCACTGTCATCATCAGAACTGACTCATTGGTGATGCTCCAGCAGGTAAACAGAGACTGTAAATTGCACAGGAGGAGACTGCCCATCTTTCTCCGAAAGAGCCATTGATGGATTTAAACTGTCAGAGAGACACCACCTTTGGCTTAACAGTGTAACTCTCAATGGACTTTATCACTGGACTCTACAAATATAAGTACAATGCATAAAAGATTCAGAATTTCAGGCATGAAGCCTGATGCTGCATTTGCCAAGAAAGAGAGATGACTGTGTGATTAAGGATGGCTTATTTTTGCTTAATTTTATCATCAAGAAGGATCTCAGTAAAGCATCTATTTCAAAGAATTTCTAGAAAGTAGAAAGTGATGGAGGAGTGGTGGTGGATGAAAGAGGATAGAGGAAACCAAAACTAGATGACTTACGTAGGAAGTAGGAGAGAGGTTAAAATTGGGAAGGAAATCTTTTGCAATGCAGAACTTAGTAGACTAGACAACTCAGTAATTTCAGCTGAGTGGGTGAAGGGGTAGTAACTATAATTACTGATAAAATACCACAAAGGAGCAGTTGACTTTCCACCCAACTTGGCAGCTAGATAAGGTCTTCTTCTACCCCTCCTCCAATAGTTTTGTCCTCTTCTCTACAGAACGTAGTGGTAACAGAGGCAAAACTCCTGGCCAAATAACTGGTCCCCTTCCATGTAGTCATCGTAATAGTAGTTGTTATTGTTAAGTGCCATCAAGTTGAACATGACTCATAGTGACCCTATGAACAGCCAACATGAACCCTGACCTATCCTAGGTCATCCTCATCATCTCTGACACACTAGAGCCCATTACTGAAGTTACTGTGTCAATCCATCTTATTGGGGTCTTCATCTCCTTCACTGATCAAGCATGATGTCCTTTTCCAAGGAACAGTTTTGCCTAGCTACATATCCAAAGTATGAAAGATGAAGCTTTGCCATACTTCCCTCCGAGAAACACTCTGGATGGACTTTTTCTAAGACATATCTGTTTGTTCTTTTGGCAGTCCATGGGATATTTGGTACTTTTCTTCAGGATCACATCTCAAATACATGAATTCTTTTCCTGTCATCCTTATTCATTGTCCAGCTTTCTGATGCTGATGCATAGCAAGTGAGGGAGAAGACCATGGCCCCAATCAGGCATACCCTAGTCTTCAAACTAACATCATTGCCCTTCAGCATTTTAGAGAGGTCCCTGACAACTAACTTTCCCAGTGTCTCCTGATTTCCTGACTGCTGGTAACAGAGGTGTGCTCCAATCCTTTCTCTATCTATCCTAATGTTGACCATTGGTCTTGTGGTCTTTGATGTTGAAATGTAATCCATACTAAAGACTGTAGTCTTTAATCTTCTGTAGCAACTGTTTCATAACCTCCTCATTTTCTGCAAGCAGTTTTGTCATCTGCATAATGCAGGCTATTGATGAGTCTTGCTTCAGTTCTGATGCCACATTCTTCTTCATTGTTGTGTTGCTGTTGATGATTGTAATCAAGTTGAACACAACTCATAGCAACCATATGAACAAAAGGTCTGAAGCCTTTGTATAACTATCATCATTTATCAAAGCTCATAGAGTTTCCAAAGAGTCTAGTTAGATATGTATACATGTACGCATATATGTATCTGTATAGCATTATAATGAATATGCTCATAATAACTTTAAGAAAGACTTAATCACACAATTATTTTGTAACTTGCCTAAAATCACACACAAAACAATTGGCAGAGTTAAATCATCATAATGTAAAGTCTCCAAATAATAAATCCTATCCAAGCACCAAAACAAAGACTACCAATTAGTGTCTTATTGCCTGATTGTGAAGTAAAAACAACCAGAGATAACCAAATATTTGAGGAAAGGGTACACTATTAACAACAGACTAAGTATAATAATAATAATATTGACCTCATAAAGAAGAGTAAAGGCAGGAAACAGAAGAGTGATGACACCTCCAACTAAACCCTCCTAAAATTATAAAATATATTGGATAATTGTGGGGGGAGAAGTAATGAAAAAGGATTCATAGTGAACTTACAAAAGTCCCTAGAAGTGAAAAACACATTTGTCAAAAGAAATTCTGTAGAATTAAAAATTAAGTTCTAAGGAATCTCCCAGTTTCGGAGGGGGGGAACCTCCAAAGGGATGGAAATTAAAGAGAATAAACAACAGAATCACAGGGGATTAGTCTAGGTTGGTCAACATCTGACTAGTGAAAGTTAAAGTGGGAGAAAGTGGACAATGGGAAAGATAAGAAGGATATGAGTCTCTTAGATGTATCATCATTACGTTTATATATTAAGGATCAAGAAAATATTCTTTATCATATTTATAGCTTATACTGTGACCATAACTAAGTCCTTTGTTCTTGCCATCTATAGGTTGAGTCTTAAGTTGATAATGAGTAGCAGAATGTAATTATTGTGAGTATAAAAATATTGTTTACTGTCACGTTAGTAATAGTTTAGGGAGTAATATACCAGATTCAAATCTTATTGTTGTTGTTTGATTGTTTCACACATTTCTACATTTACATGGTGTTTCATATGATCATATCTATTGCATTCTATAAAACCAGTAAAACATTGCATTTTATAAAACCAATCACCACCATGAAGAACTGAGAGGATGGCCATACAGAGGCCTGCTACCTCTATTCCACACTGGGTAGAGGGAGGCAGCTGCCTGCCTGGGGAAGCTGGTCTCTAGTTTCTGTGCTCATGAGCACCACAAAGGGCAATTCCAAACTTTAGAAGAAATGCACAGCAATCAAGAGGAATTCTTGCAAGACTGAAATGCAGCAAAAAGAGAATTTGAAGGACCTATGCAAAAGGGAACTTTCCCACTTCACAGGCCCAGAAAGGATTCCTGCCATAGAAAGCTGCCCTTCCCAATAAAGGGAAATCTTTAAGCCTACAACTAATTGATAGCATCATAAAAATAAAGAACTGTCAACAATCTACACAGACTCAATAGAAAGAGCCTAGCACATATCAGGAAAAACTTCACTTGATGTCAAGAAAGCAGCAGACCACTTTAAACATTGGGGGGGAGGGGGCGCGGGGGGGGGAATAAGCCTTCTCCTAAAAAAGCAGAGAATATTGCAGACTCAATGAATGCCACACAGACAGAAACACAAAAGAAATGTATCAATGTGTAGTCATATGAACAGTATGGAAGAAGGTACAAATAATGGAAGAAAGAATGAAATCAAAAATAAAGTGAATACCCCAGAGACAGGGAACAGAAGAAATACATTGAAGTGGAGTTATTTGAACAGCTATGGAAGAAAATGGAAATGATAAAAGAAAGAAAGGGAGCCATAAATAAAGCAAATATCCCAGAGACAGAAAGTCAGAAGAAATAAATTGATGTAGAGGAAGATGAACAACTACTGAAGAAGTTGCAAGAGATGGGAGAAAGATAAACATAAAAGAAGTTAAATGATCAACACAAGACAGAGAGGGTACAGGCAACACAGTACTGGAATTAACTGAAAGTGGCATTTAGAGTAAGAAGACTGAAACTTTATGTTGTTGATTAGTTGCAGGCTTACAGTGTTCTGTCTATGTGGGTGGGTAACTCATTGGAAATTCTTTCTGACACTGTGCAGCAGGACAGTTTGTCCTCCCTAAAGTCCTTCAGATTCTTTGTTCTGTAGTACAGCATTGCAGGAATCTATCCTTATTGTAGTCCCCTCTCCTGAAGTTCATTGTCCTTTTTTTTCTTCATAGTGGCATGGTCAGATTCCTGATTTGGAGCAGTTTCCGTCCAGAGAGTTGGAAGGCCAGCTCCCTCCCCTGTATGTCAGTTTGCTGGCTCTTATTGTGAGTCTGTTGTCTGATTGCAGCCCCCTCTCTGAAATTCTATTGTCCTTTTTGGTCTGTGGGTTGGCCCCCATGGCATCTGGGTATCTCACCTGGAATGGTTTCCCTGCTGGGGAGTTGCAGGCCCCTCACTCTTGAGGCTCGCAATGTGCTAGCTCTTGGATTGGGTCTCTCACCGGATTGTAGACCCCTCTTCTCAAGTCTATTGTCTTCTTAAGTCTGCAGATGGCTGTCCCAGGCTCCTGAACTGGACTAGAGGAGCATCAGTCCATAGGAGCAGCAGGAAGCTCTCAAGCTTCAGTGTGCTGGCTCTGGGAGTGAGTCTCTACCCTGACTGTAGACCCCACTCCTGAAGTTTATTGTCTTCTTTGGTCTGCTGAGTAGCATCGCCAGGTTCCTGACCTGGAGCAGTTTCTGTCCAGGGGAGGGCAGGCAGCTCCCTCCTCAGCCCCACAAGGTCCTGGCTCTTATAGTGAGTCTTTTATCTGTTTGTAGCCCCCTCTTCTGAAGAATATTGTCTTTTTCGGTCTTTAGAGTGGCTCCACTAGGTTTCTGAACTGGAGCAGCTTCTGAGTTAGCACTTCAGTGTGTCAGTTCTGAGAGTGAGTCTCCCCCCTGAGTGACAGTGGTCTCTGCACACTTTAGTCCTGTACCTGCACTGAGTCCTGTACCTGCCCTCATGAGGAGTACTAACTCTGCTGCAAGATGGTCTTTGGACACTTGAGTCTTTTACTACTTGAGTCTATGAGCAGGCTCACCAGCTGCATGACAGTCTGTGCACACTGTAGTCTGTACCTGCACTTACAGAAGTCTCCTGAAAAATGGTTGCTGGGGAAGGAGATCCATCAGCACCTCTGCAAACAGAACCACCCAGAAAGTCCCTTCACACAGTAGACAGTGGCAGACAGTGGCTCTCAGACCCAGCTTTTCCCACTCTAACTAAGCCTCTTCACCAGAACTATGAGGCCTTCAAAGTAAAAATCCCTTTTGGCAAAAGGACTGCTTCCCAAGGAGGCCTGAGCAGCTTTCCTGCCCTAATTTGCATCACAGAAGTACAGGAGGAGCCTTTTAAGTAAAAATTCCTTCAGGCAAAAGGAAGGCTTCCCAGGGAGCAGGCAGAACCCAGCTTTCCCACTCTCAGTTTTCACATTTAATTAATTCTCACATTTCCCTTCTCAAGGAAAATATGTTTAGATTGAAAATATTTTTTATCTTGACATGTTGGAAAATTACTCCAATGCCTTTTAGCATTCAGGTCAGCTGGTAACAGGTCTGACCACAGCCATTCAAATTTAGTTCTTCTATTGACATAGTCCTACCCTTTTAACAGACATAAATAATGCAGTTACAAGAAAAGCATATTATATAAAGAAGTTAAGAAGAAAAAGCTTGTTGAGCTGCTTTCAAAATAACTACCTGCAACCAGGAGACTATAAAATAGATGAATGGGACCTTCTAAGAATCAAATCTCTGTGCACATTCAAAACCTTCTCCAACAGGGTAAAAGGGAAACCACAGACTGGGAAAAAATATTTGGCAATGACATATCTGATAAGGGACTTATAGCTAGAATGTATAGAATACTATTTATAGAATTTATAGAGCACCACAACAAGATAAAGGTAAACAACCCAATTGCAAAATGGGCACAGGATATAAAAAGATACTTCACCAAAGAAGACATTCAGATGGCAAACAAACACATGAAGGAAAGTTCAAAATCCCTCACTCTAAGAAAGATGCAAATCAAAACAACTATAAGATATAATCTCATTCCGGTAATAGTAGCAAAATTCAACAGAGCAGCAAACAACAAATGCTGGCAAGATTGTGGATAAAATGGAACCCTTTTTCACTGTTGGTGGGAGTAAAATGGTACAACCACTATAAAAGGCAGTATGAAGCTTTCTCAAAAAGTTGGAAATAGACATACCATTTGAACCAGCAATTCTACTACTGGGAATATACTCTAAAGAAACCAGAACTGCCACCCAAGCAGATATATGCACAGCATTTTTATTGTTGCTTTCTTCACAATAGCAAAGAGTTGGAAACAACCCAAGTGCCCAGCAACAAACAAATGGATAGAGAAGTTGTGGTATATTCAAACAATGGAATATTACGGTGCATTGAAAAACAAGGAACTCATGAAATATTACGCAAAATGGATAACCATGGAGGACATTATGATGAGTGAAATATCTCAGTCACATAAGCACAAATACTGCACAATGCCACTGTTGTAAAACAGGGACTGACATCGGGGTTGGGAAAAAACTAAGAAAAGAGGGGATAAATAATGTACACTGTATTGCAACAGGGAGAACTGTTTAAAAGGGATATATGATTAGGTATTATTGGCATAATAAGAGTCCAGAATAAGAGCTGCATAGTAAAGTGGACTGGGATGGGGGGATTGTAGAATAATGAAATATTTTTTTTTCTTTTCAAAGAGAAAATTCAACTGGGGGGAGGAGTGGGCAGGGAGGAAAATGTGCAACAATGAATGAATGAATGAATGGAAATCCAAAGTCTCTATAAACTTTTGTTGAAATCACAATTAAAAAACAAACAAAAAACATCAGGTTAGCAAGGGAGGAAAAAAAAAAAGCTCTATGCAAACTTTATGGGTCACAATATATCTGCACAGCTACAGAGCATTGTGATGACATAGGGCCAAGCAATATTTGGCTCATTGCTGGCAACAACTGCAATGTTTAGAGTTGTGGTGTTATCTATGGAAAGAAATGTTTTAAAAGGTGGAAAATGGTCAGATCTGTAGGCTAAGACTGGGGGAAATGAGAAATTACTGTTGTTATGTTGTTGTTATGTGCTGTCGAGTCGCTTGCGACTCAGAGCGACCCTATGTACAACAGCCCTAAACTCCGCCCTGTCCTGTGCCAATC
>NW_006400252.1:195414-197566 GCF_000299155.1 Elephantulus edwardii | reverse complement strand
TGAGGAAAAATGGAGTTGCTTTCATAGTTAAAAAAGTCATTGCTAGATCCATCCTGAAGTACAATATTGTCAGTGACAGGATAATATCTATACGCATACAAGGAAGTCCAGTGACTACCACTATCATTCAAATATATGCACCAATAACCAGAGCCAAGGAAGAGGAGATAGAAGATTTTTACCAACTTTTTACAATCGGAGAAATTACTACTTTTATTTATTTTTATTAACAAAGTGAATGGTTACTTTAATAAAGCATTAACTAAAAATGATAAAATATAGGTTATAAAAGTACTAAGAAATGCCTAGAAAGGATTATAACTCACATCAGGATTGTGTTACCTTCTGGGGGACAATTATGGTCAGAACTCTCGGAAGAACCCATGTGGGCTCGGAGAGAACTAGCCTTACCCTATTATTTGACTTGACAGTTCATTAACGTGTTCTTATTTTGTAGGGATCCTTTAAATAACAAATGTAGATTTTATTAATTCTTCTGATATATGATTCACAGTAAGAGGAATATTACATATATTCCATCTTAAATGCAAATTCAAATATATTGTAAGAGTTCTGTGTAATAAGACAAAAATTGTCCTACAAAGAGAAAATTACCAACAATGTCATTTATGAGCACAAAAATATTATCATTCTTTTTTCTATTTATCTCATATTCAATATTATAGATTGAACATGTAATATGTTGTTGTTGTTGTTGTGCTATCGAGTAATTTGTGACTTACAGCGACCCTATGTACAACAGCTCTGAGCCCTGCTCTATCTTGAGCCAACCTTACTGTCTCTGACACGCTTACCTTCATTACCCTAGTCACTGTGTTACTCCATCTCATTGAGAGTCTTCCTCTCTTGTGCTGCCCCTCCACCCTCCCAAGCATGATGTTCTTCTCTAAGGACTGCTTGCAACATGCCCAAAATATGTCAGATGGAGTTTCAGAATCCTTGCCTCCAAAGAGAAGCCTAGTTTCACCCACTCCAGGACGAACTCTTTGTTCTTCTAGCAGTCTATGGTATATTCAGTACTGTTCTCCAGCACCACACTTCAAAGTCATCAATTCTCTTTCTATCATCTCTAGTAATTGTCCGGATTTCTGATGCAAAGCAAGTAATTATGAAGATTATGGCCTGAACCAGGTGCACCTCAGTCTCCAGACTCACATCATTGCTCTTCAGTACTTTCGAGAGGTCCCTGACAGCAGACTTTCCCAAAAAGCAATTTGTCTTTTGATTTCCTGGCTACTGATACCAAGAGTGTTGATTGTGGAGCCAAGCAAACTGAAGCAGTTAACAATCTCAGTTTCTTCACCATCTATCATGATACTGCCAATCGTCTCAGTGGTGCGAATGTTTGTTTTGTTGATGTTGAACTTCAATCTGTCTTTGAGGCTGCAGTCCTTGACCTTCTGCAGCAAATGCCTCATATTAAGTGCAATTTCATTTTTAAACATATATGTAAAAAAGAAAAGGCATGTGTCAATAAAGTTTGCTAAATATTTGGAAGGTTTATAAATCCCAAGAGAGAAAAGGAGATTATTTGAACTTCAGATGACCCAAAATTTCAATATGAACAAAGGAAAAAACCTTGCTTTTTGAGGTTATGTTTCTAAAAGTGTACCTCTAGCTGATTATTTCATTTAATTCCTTCAGGAATCCATTTATTGATAATTTACTTCATGCCAGTCAGTGGTACAGAGATAAGGGCAGTTTAAGTAGATTGCTGTTTCATGCAGAGACGAGAATGAAGTGAAGGAGGAAGCTATGCTGTTGTCTGAGGATAACTTAGCACTATGCTTTATCCTTGAGATTTGTATGAAACGTATTTCATACAATGTTTTGATTGTATGGAAAAGGTAGCATGCAGTATCAGTGGGAGAGCTTCAAAGTTTAAAAAGCTATGGAAAAAAGCAAGGGTGCCAGAAATTTTCCATCAAGAAAGCCCTAGATATATATGAATGAATGGGTATGAAAATAAGGGAAATGACAGCATATGTGGATGAGGAGAACTGGCAAGTAATTTGTTGTTGTTGTTGTTATGTGCCGTCGAGTCGTTTCCGACTCATAGCGACCCTATGCACAACCGCCCTAAACCCTGCTCTACCCTGTGCCAGCCGAACCGCCTCTGACACACCCATCC
>NW_006400252.1:187928-195314 GCF_000299155.1 Elephantulus edwardii | reverse complement strand
ATCTTCCATTGTCCAACCCATGATCTGACAGCTTGTATCTTAAGCTTTCTTGGCTTCTGTGATTCCAAAAACGTCGACTGCTGACATTTTTCTTTTGACCAGTGTCTCTTAAGTTTAGTTGTACTGTCTCCAAGGGACGTTGACGTGTCCTGTAGAACTCTTGTGTAGATTATGTTTTCCTTTCTGCTGGTTTTTCCTGGGTACATGAAAGATGTCTCTTTGTTGTTATCCGAGGTGACCTTCCCCAGTGAGCAGCTTCCCGTCTTCCCTTCAGCCCAGAAGCACTTCTCCGGCCGGTTTTTCCTGGGTACCTGGAAGACACCTCCTTTTGCTGTTATCCAGGGTGACCTTGCCCAGTGACGCCTCCTGCCTTCCCTCTCTGGCCAGGTTTTGCAAGTAATTTACAGTCAAAATTAATTATAGATTTGATACAGAGGTGATTCTAAAATCAAACCAAATTGTTGAGGGAACGCTGGTGGCCTAGTGGCAAGAGCTGTGCTGTAATACTAAAGGCATGCAGTTCCAGCTGCTCCTCAGGAGAAGAATGGGCAGTCTCCCTCTCCACCCATCCCCCGATTAACTGCCTCTGAAAACTGCCGGAGGGTCAGCTAAGGGTCGATTCTGACTCTACGGTACAGAATCTTGTAGGAAAGACAGACCTATCTGTGCATAGGGTTTCCAAGACAGTAAATGTTTACAGAGGTGGGTTCAAACAGCCAATCTTTTGGTTAGCAGCCATATCCTTTAACCACCAGGCCATTAAAGATAATAAACCAAACTAAGCCCATCACGTTAGTTCCAACTTACAGTAACCCTCAGCTGAATATCCAAGGCTTTGCTGAAGGAAATTGCCTCATTTTCCTCCCTCAGACTGGCTGGTTGATTTTAAACCATTGATCTTTCAGTTAATAGACTAACAGAGTTGATGGTTGGTTTTTTGCCATGGAATTGGAACTGATTTATAACTGACCCTCCAGGAGGTTTTTAGAGGCAATACACTGGAGAGGAGCAGATTGCCTTTCCTTCTCCTGAGGATCGTCTGGTGGATTCGAAACATACACCTTTGGGATTGCAGCACAGCTTCTTACCACTAGGCCATCAGCTGTAGTTGCTGTTGTTATTAGGTGTCATCGAGTCGTAGACTACTCATAGTGACCCTGTCAACGAAAGACCTGAGCACTGTTCATAGAGTTTCTAGATGCAAGCTGTTTTAGAAGTGGATGCCACTCCTGCTTCCAAGCTTGTTTTAATCAGGAAGCTCCATCAAATGCTGTCCACCATGGGTAACTATTATCACATTTGGTACATCAATATCACAGTGTTTAGCATCACAGCAACCACGAGTTACCTCTGTACAGCAATGCACAGACCAGTGCTACACCACCTAGAAGAATGTTTGACAAAAAAAAAAAAATTAAAATTGAACCAGGCCTGAGGGCTGCAAATTAAAATCACCCACCTTGGGCTTGATAGCAAAACTTTCTGTCCACAAGGTCAACATAGCTCTCTCTACATTGTCGTTGTTATTGTTGTTAAGTGCCATTGAGTCATAGACGACTCCATATGAAGTGAAAAAAAAAACCAGAATAAGCCAGAGGGTAGACAAGAAGATAGGGTTGACCACAGACCGTATATCTGAGTGAGTAAGGCCTATCTTTCCCTTCATGGAAAAGCCAGCCACGCAGAGCTGGACTACTTTATGCTGCAGTCATAAAAGTCCGCTTTGATTAGGCAAGCTCATGTGCCAGCCAAGAGCATCAAATGTGCACAGACAGACAAAACTGAGGAGACTTGGCTACCAAACTAAAGGTAACAGAAAAATCCTCAAATAAGATTTAACTACTTTAATCTTAAAATGATTTTTCAGTAAAATAAGTATATAGATAAATAGTTCACATCACTATCTGCAAGCTTTCAAAAGTAGCATAATGAGCACCATGGTGAGGCAGTTTAACAGAAAAACCATCTTCCAAGCAGATCAAGAGTCATTTTGTCTAAAATCTATCTGCTCCTAAAGGCTGCCCAGACCCTGTCTCTTCCACTCCCCACAATCTGCCTTTATTGCTTCACTATTTCTCTTCTTTCTTCCTCCCTCACCCCTCCCATATTTTTCTTTTCTCTCCTACCCTGACCCTCTAAGAACCCCAGGCCCTTCCTTGAAGATGATGTTGCTTCTCCAGCTGCACTATTATGTCCCACCTACCTCAGCTCAGGGAGCTGTGACAGCCCATTGGTAAAGAGTCACGCAGTCATCCCCAAAGGCACATGATTCAAATCCACCAGCCGCTCCACGGGACAAGGACAGGGATTCTGCTCCTGTGCGATTTACTGCCTCTGAAAACCCTCTGGAGCATTTCAGCTCAAGGGCACACAACAGCAACAACCTCAGCTGTGAGTCATAATAGACTTGACAGCACTTATCAACAACTACTTCAGTTCAGCCATATCAGAAATATCTCTTGTGGCCTTGTGTTGTGTTGTTAAGTGCCCTTGAGTCACTTACAATTCATAGTGACCCTATGCACAACAGCTCTGAATCCTGCTCTATCTTGAGCCAACCTCATCGTCTCTGACACACCCACTCCCTTTACCCCAGTCACTGAGTCAATCCATCTCATGGAGGGTCTTCCTCTCTTACACTGTCCCTCCACCCTCCCAAGCATGATGTTCCTCCAAGGACTGGTCCCTTGTGGCAACATGCCCAAAGTGTGTCAGATGCAACTTCAGAGGGAAAAGGATGCCTTTTGGATGCAGGTCTAGAAATGTCATATTGAACATCCTTGCTTGTGTCACTAAATAAAAAGTAAAAGTTTATGTGAGAACTGATGCTCTCAATCAATTACTTGTTGCAAGAGCTTTCCTTTTTGCAGAATGGAAGGAAGTTCTGGGAGAGAGGGAAAGGAAAGAACATGAGAAAGCAGGGCTCTGCGAGGTCATTATCGCATGCATGTCTGGCTCTGTACCTGAGTTGTAGAAACCATGTCCCGCATTGTGTAGACTCCTTCACATCTTTTCCTTCTCTGAATTTCCCATAGTGCTTACTTAGCACATGTTATCAATGTATGAATAAATGAATGAAAGAAAAATGAATGCATAAATGTGTCAAAATCAGACACATACAGAAAGCTTGTGCCCAGTTGTCACTTGACACTTCAGGCTCACTTACTTGTCATTTTCTGGGACAAGTTTTTGGAAACTATTCTAGGTTCCAACAATTCTCTACAGGGCCGCGCCACCTGCTCCTTATACAAGCATGACCTTGCAAAGCAGGATGATCATCAGCCAGTTCCTGCAGCTTCTCATAACTACGGCAGGAAGTCACTATTGGGTATCTGACCTGATACTAGCTCCACATTTCTTCAATCAAACCCTCTTGATTAACCTTGTTAATTTCAGAAATCAATACTCCTTTCACTCTCTCTTACTAGTAGTGCGATTGTACTCTATCAATTTATAAACCTCCTTAGAAGGTTTATGTACAACATACACAATATCTGCATATCAAAGTAAAAAAATAATGCTATAAGCATTATTCCAAAGAAATCAATTATTAACCCAAGAACCCATGATTATGTGGGAGTGGCCTGCTAATCCACCTTACACCCTGCTTTCATCGTGCAATTCCCATGCTGGAAACCCAGTTGTATTTTGTCTAGACTCTTCTGCCCCACATTGAGAACCATCCACATGCTGGCCACATCCTCGAGTTACAAGGTAGATTTCATTCACTCTAAGGAAAATTAGTTCTTTCTCAAGAGTGGAATTCCTCAATGAGAGGAATTGACACAGTGCCCACAACAATGGGCGTGGCACAGTGGAGATTGTAATGATGGTTCAGGATGGAGCAAGGTTCTGATCTATGTTTTTTCATGGGGTAGCTATGAATCACAGTCATTTCAAAGAAACACAACATTGCTAAATGCATATGATGCTTCACAATTAGTACTTGTCCATTCTTCCCTCTGTCCCTTCCCATCTCTAGAGAATTTTCCTCCTTTCCCTTCATCTCTTTCTTCCAATGAACTAACATTAGGGGTTGGATAATATCTCCTTTACAGAGACATTGCCTACTAGTCCAATGGTCTTTGGACTACCCAGGTTCTACCTTTCTCAGATCAGCCAGTTCAACCCTATTGTGTATGATGGTTCATTTGTCTGTCTCTCCTGGAAGGACAGACATATTTTACTTATCTGTATCTCCTGCGGTGCCTAAAGTAATTTTTTGTATGCAGTATTACTTTAAATTTGTTGACACCATTATCTACAGAAGATTCTAATCTTGAGCCAAGGTCTCACCAAAATTTTGAGTGTCAAAAGAGGTATTAAGAATGCAAATAAGATTCAGCAACCAACAAATGCTGGTAAGGTTGTAGAGGAACTAGAACCCTTATTCATTGTTGCTGGGAGTAAAATGGTGCAACCACTATGGAAGGCAGTATGGAGCTTTCTCAAAAGTTGGAAATAGAAATATAATTTGACCCAGCAACTCCACTACTGGGAATACACCCTAAAGAAACCAGAACTGCTACCCAAACAGATATATGCACACCCATCTTTATTGCTGTTTTGTTCACAGTTAAAAAGATTTGGGCCCATCAAGGGCCCATCAACAAACAAATGGATAGAGAAGCCCTGGTATATTCACACAATGGAATATTACGCATTACTGAAAAAACAGAGAACTCATGAAATATACAAAATGGGTGACCGTGGAGGACATTATGCTGAATGAAATATCTAAGTTACAAAAAGAAAAATATTGCATAATGCCACTGTTATAAAACAGGACTGACATCGGGGTTGGGGGGAACTACAAAAAGAGGGGATAAATAATGTACATGGCATTGAAACAGATGAGGGAGAGAACTGTATAGAAGGAATATATGATTAGGTATTGTTGGCATGGCAAGAGTCCAGAATAAGAGCTGCATAGTAAAGGAGACCAGACTGGGGGGTCGGGGGGGAGGGCGCTGTATAACAATGAAATAACTTTTTTCCAAAAGAAAAAAGTTAATTGGGGGTGGGGGGCAGGGAGGAAAATGTGTAACAATGAATGAATGAATGAAATCCAAGTCCTCTGTAAATTAAAACCTCAATTTTAAAAAAAGAACACAAATGAGATTTGATCTCACCTATTTCCCTACTGTGTACAACAGTAGCTGCTTGGAGAGTATAGTTCAAAGCGGGATCACACTTCTGGGAATACTCATGGCATCCTTATCTTTGATCTAAAGAGATAGTCACAATTTATTGAATTTTTTTTAAAAAAAAGACAAGTTGTACTTTTTTACAAACAAACAAACAAACCCCCCCCCACACACACAAAACCAAAGCCTTTACATCTGTAGTAAAGAAAAGGCTAAATATTTTACATGCAGCCATATAAAATTGGTATTTTTGTAAGTTAGAAATGGTTTAATATTGGCATTTTAATTACAGTCCAGCCTGAGAATGTTACCCTTGATTATGGGAAGGAATGAAAGGACGTTGTAGTTGTTATGTGCTGTCGAATCACTTACGACTCATAGCAACCTATGAGTACAACAGCCCTAAACCCTGCTCTATCCTGAGCCAATCTCACTATCTCCAACACACCTACTCCCATTACCCCAGTCACTGAATCAATCCATATCATTGAGAATCTCCCTCTCCTGCACTGTCCCTCCACCCTCCCAAGCATAACGTCCCTCTCCTTCTTGCAACATATCCAAAGTATGTCAGACGAAGCTTCAGCATCCTTGCCTCCAAGGAGCAGCCTGCTCTCACCATCTCTAGGATGAACCTGTTTGTTCTCCTAGAAGTATCTTCAATACTCTTCTCCAGCACCACAGCTCAAAGTCGTGAATTCTCCTTCTATCATCCCCAGTCATTGTCCAGCTCTCTGAACTGGAGACAGAATAATAGAATTTTGCACAGCCAATGATTTATTAATTGCAAGTATGTTATATAAGAAACAAACACAGACTATACACATGAATTTCACTTATGGTATGCATAGGAATCAGGTCTATTACATCTGTGGAAAGAACCACTGGAGAAGCTCAATTCCAGCTGGGAAAACTAGGCCAGGTGCTGATTGTGGAACAGACCACCAAGTACTCATATGCAAGTTCAAGCTGAAGCTGAGAAAGATTAAATCAAATCCACAGGAAGCAAAATATGACCTTGATTCTATCCCTCCCGAATTTCAAAACAGGTTTAAGGCCTTGAACACTAATGAGCAAAGACCAGATGAGCTATGGGAAGATATCAAGGGTATCATCCAGGAAGAGTGCCAAAGGCCATTACAAAGTAAAAGGATACAAGGGCTTTTAAACATTCTTATTGCATTGCTTTGAAATATGAACATGGAGTAACGAATATCTCACAGACTGCCTAAACCCCCAAATATATCTTAGAGAAAGTACAACCGGAGTGCTCCTTGGAGGCAAGGATGATGAAGTTTCACCTTTAAATATTTTTTTTATTAATGCTTTGGGCATGTTGTTATTAGAGACCAGTCTTTGGGAAAGGACATCATGCTTGTAAAGGTGGGAGGATGAGCATAAGAGAGGAAGACCCTCAACAAGGTGGCTTGACACAGTGAATGTAACTCTAGGTTCAAGTATATCAGAGATTCTGAGAATGGCACAGGACAGGGCTGGCTGGATTTAGGTCCATTGTTCAGAGGGTCACTGTGAGTATAACGTCATCTTCGAAACGTGAATAATTCTAATAAAGACACTTAAAAATGATTGAGAAGGAAGAGTACTTGATTGTGATGTAGAAACCAGGTCTAAGTTGTTAGCCTTTGGGTAACCCTTTGCCATGCAGTTAACTCATCATGTTCCTGTTGTGTTAGATGTTCATTCCTTAAGGATTCAACAGTTATAACCCATCAGAAGTAGATCATCAGGCTTTTTTTTTCCCTGAGACAACCTTGCATAGATTCAAACAGCCAATCTCTCTATTAGCCAAACCTTTAACTCTCTGTGTCACCCTTAATTCCACATGTCCCCTGGGGTGGGGATGAAACAAAATCGTCACCAGTTGAAAACCATTCCTCTCGTCCTCAACTTGAAAACAGTGAAGGGAGAGTTGAACCAAGCTTTCTTTAACTCCTTTGTTGTCGGGTGTCATTAAGTTTATTCAAACTCACAGTGACCTTTTAGGACAGGTTATAACTACTCTTCTTTGGAATGGGAACAAATATCGATCTCTTCCAGTCAGTTGGCCAAGTGATTGTTCTCCAGACTTCTTGGTACAACTTGGTGAGCACATCCAGGGCAGCATCTGTTAGCTGAAATATGTCACTTGGTATACCATCTATTCCTGGGGCCTTATTTTTTGCTATTTCCTTCAAAGCAGCTTGAACTTCTTCCTTCATCACCATAGGCTCTTGCTGAT
>NW_006400252.1:138988-186688 GCF_000299155.1 Elephantulus edwardii | reverse complement strand
TCATCTGACTCAAAATGCCCCGTGCCAGTCCAATGCATCTCTCCAATGCCTAGTATGTCAATATATTTATGCGTTCCATTTCTTTCTTAACAATTTCTAATTTTCCTACATTCATGGTTCTCACATTCCATGTTCCAATCACTAGGGTCTGATTACAACTGTTCCTCCTCCTTTGTATTTCCATACTTGAAAGTTCTACTTAGGTTGCCCTTTCTGTTAATCTACATGTGTTCTGTTGTACATAGGGTTTTCAGAGGCTTGCTATTTCAGAAGTGGAAGACCAATCTTTCTTCCTAGTCTGTCTTAATCTGAATGTTCAGATTTAGAGGAGTATCTGACAGACAAGCAATTTTTGGAGCAGTGAAAGATAAATCCCTCATTGTGGAGTTAACCATTAGTTACAGCGTTGACCCTGCCCTTAGCCCAGTGCCTTGACCCACTTATTTCCCGGCTCCTCCCTCCACCAGGATACTCCTTCACATCTACCAAATCCCTTCAGAAATTATCTTCCATTGTCCAACCCATGATCTGACAGCTTGTATCTGAAGCTTTCTTGGCTTCTGTGATTCCCAACACGTCAACTGCTAACAATTTTTTATGCTGTGACCAGTGTCTCTTAAGTTTCATTGTACTGTCTCCAAGGGAAGGTGACGTGTCCAGTAGAACTCCTGCGACCGATTTTCTCTCTGTACCTGTAATGTGACAGAAGCTTTTGGCGTGAGTCGCTTCTCTATTGTCTGGGCCGACTTCCGCCCACCCGCAGCTTCCAGGCTCCTGTTCTGCCCAGCGGCATGCTCTCGGTGTCCCCTCAGCACCTCCCGACCGATTTTCTCTCTGTACCTGTAGTGTGACAGAAGCTTTCGGTGTGGCCCATTCCAAGGAAGGGTGACCCATCTGAGTTTGGAAACTACAGAACAATAGCACTGATTTCACATGCAAGCAAAATTCTACTGAAGATTACCCAAAAACAGCAGAGAGTCCAGGCTGGGTTTAGAAGGGGTCATGGTACTAGGGATATTGTAGCTGATGTTAGATGGATCTTAGCTGAAAGCAGGGAATACCAGAAGAATGTCTATCTGTGTTTCATTGATTATGCAAAGGCATTTGACTGTGTGGATCATAACAAACTGTGGCTGACTCTGAGAAGAATGGGAATCCCAGAACATTTAATCGTGCTAATGCGAAATCTATACTTGGACCAAGAAGCAGTAGCCAGAAGAGAGCAGGGTAACACTGCATGGTTCAAAATTGGGAAGGTGTAAACCAGGGATGCATCCTGTCTCCATACCTTTTCAACATGTATGCAGAGCAGATTATCCAGGAGGCTGGGCTCTATGAGGAGAATTGTGGCATCAGGATTGGTGGAAGGTCTATTAACAATCTCCGTTATGCAGATGACACAACCCTGCTTGCTGAAACTGAGGAGGACCTCATGCACTTGCTCCGAAGGGTCAAGGACTGCAGCCTTCAGTATGGACTAAGGCTCAATGTCAAGAAGACAAAGATTCTCGCCACTGGACCAATTGGCAGCATCAGGATGGATGACGAAGAGATTGAGAGTGTTCACAGCTTCAGTTTGCTCGGCTCCACAGTCAACACTCTTGGCACCAGCAGTCAGGAAATCAAAAAGTGTATTGTGATGGGAAAGTCTGCTGTTAGGGACCTCTCTAAGGTACTCAGGAGCAACAGTGTCTCTCTGGAGACTAAGGTGCACCTGATACAGGCCATGGTATTTGCAATCGCTTGTTATGCATCAGAGAGTTGGACAATGACTAGGGAGGACAGAAGAATTGATGCCTTTGAGCTGTGCTGCTGGAGAAGAGTATTGAATGTACCATGAACTGCCAAGAAAACAAACAGATTCGTCCTGGAGAGGATTAAACCAAGCTACTCCTTGGAGGCAAGGATTCTGGGGCTTTGTCTGACATACTTTGGGCATGTTGCAAGGAGGGACCGGTCCTTGGAGAGGGACATCATGCTTGCGAGGGTGGAGGGACGGCGCAAGAGGGGAAGACCCTCTATGAGATGGATTGATTCAGTGACTGGGGTAATTGGGATGGGTGTGTCAGAGGCAGCGCGATTGACACAGGATAGAGCAGGGTTTAGGGCTGTTGTACATAGGGTCGCTATGAGTCACAAACGACTCGACGACACATAAAAACAACAGCAACAACAACAACGTAACTACTCTATGGGGCTTCATAGGCTGAAATGTTATGGAAAGAAAGAAAGCATTTTTTTTTTCTCTAATGGAATGACTGATAGGTTCAAACTACTACCCTTTATATTACTAATTGAAGCTTAAATTATTGCCCAGCCAGGGATCCTCTGAGTGCATTGATACAGAATTTGTGTTTGTTACTGTGCGCTGTTACGTGTTGTCGAGTCACCTGCAACTCATAGTAACCCTAAGTACTGTACCTCTGAGCCCTATGTGGTGTACCCTGAGCGAATCTTACTGACTCTGAAACACCTAGGGTAGGTATCCAGTTACCGTCTCAATCCATCTCATGCTGGTCTTCCTCTCCTGCACTGTCCTTCCTCCATTCCAAGCATGATGTCCTTCTCCAAGGCTTGGTCCCTCCTGGCAACATACCCAAAGTATATGAGATGGAATTTCAGAATCCTCACCGCCAAGAGTTTGTTTACTATTCTATGGTATTAAAGCATATAAATCTCATGGGACACTTGTACGTTTTTACTTTGAATCAAAGTCGACTTGACCACAATAAATTTGGGGTTGGTTTCTTTTGTTGTGGTTTGTTTTATTTAATATGACACTGCAAATGTTTTAATGTGCCACTGCAGGTGTTATAAAGTCTTTCAAAAGACATGGGCAGTTTTAATCATTGGTACCTGTGAATGTAATGTTATTTGGAAGTAGGATCTTTTCCGATGAGGTCACACTACTATGGTAAAATGGGCCCTAAATCCAGGATGATGAGTATCTTTGTTACTTCCTTCCAGCTCCACTGGAGGGGGCACTCTGCTGTACAGAGTGAGAAACCTTTAACCAGAAGGCATGAAAAGCTGTTTTTATGTGTGTGCCGTAAAAGTCAAGATTTGGCTGTTTTAGGTATGATGTAAAAAAAGCAAAATGATTTTTTGCTTTATAAGCATTTATCTGAAAGCCCATGAATCACATCACTAAAAATAAAAAGTTATATGTTATGAAGAGGTTGTGGGGCGCTCATACTTGGTCCAGATAGTTAAAAGCTACATGGTTTGGGGCTCGTCTCTTCACTTCTTGGTTCTATTAATAGAATCAAGGAGACGGAGGATCCGAGAAATGAAGTAGCTTGCCGACATAATCACTGAGCGGTTAAGCAAAGATTTAAATCTGCCCCATAGACTTCATGGGATACTCGTGAGATTCAAACGAGAGGGAGTCTGTGAAGTCTCTTGCAAAACAGAAAACTGCAGGCAAATTCAGGGTATAGGTTTGCAGTTGCTGAGGGAGAAAAAAAAAAGGAAATGGTGAAGTGATGCCTGAGGAGTGACATGGAAGATACAAGCCCAAAGGTAGCAAATTACACCAGATGAGGAACAACACTCCCCGTATTCTGGGAGCTGAAGGCCTCACTGCCCAGTACCCTCCTCTACAAACAGAGCAGCATCCCTGAGGCTTGGGAATTTGACCTTCATCCAAATGTACCGACCACCTGCAAGGGTATTTACTTTTCACTCTTATGCATTGTTTAAGCATCCCAAGAAGGTGACAGATTTATTTCAACCCTGATTTATGAACATTTTCTAACCCCAAACTACGGTAGGAACTAATATACAGAAAGTCCTAGCCTAAAAGAGAAAGAATTCTTACTTGCAACGCACTCAGCTATTTCCCCCTGTGTTTTATTCTGTCAAGGGAAGCCAACTCCTGTCCTGACACACACTTAAAATTACCATCCTGGAAGCTTTGGTTAGGGAGGGGAGGGTGCATATATGACTCTGGGTGGCTAACCGGACCAAAGAAACAGGGGACGTGACCCTCAAATATTATCTAGAGAAACTAAAAAATGACCTTTTATAATTGCCAAAGGCCAAGTCTCTCTTCGAAATGATTCAAGAGGAAGAAATTCTGAACCCAGATTTCTCAAGTTCACCAAGTGAATGAGAATCACCCATTTACTATTGCTAGGAAGTAAGAATCCTTAGCTGGATCAAAACTCATATTATTAAGGTGAAAATATGGAAGCGACAAAGGCAGAAAGTTAAAAATCCAACCTTTATTGAGTCTGTAGCGTAGATCAGATGTTGCACTCATCACTTTACATATAGGTAATTGGATTGGCAAGTGGACTAGTTCACTTAGATGGTGGCACCATCACCCTAAGACAAGACCTCTTTAAGGACCTTATGCTTTTTAAGGATGCTTATGCACTCACTGCTTTTTTAATCTATATAACAAATCTACAATGAATTCTTATTGGATCATGTTTTCAGATGAAGGAAAGGAGGTTGAAAGGCTAGGTTAACTACTTCAAGGTGATAAGCATTTAAAAAAAAGCCCAACACCTCCCAAAAAAACCCACAAACCACCCTCAAGCTCATTGCCTCTGAGTCTGAACTGACTCATAGCTGTGCCTCCAGCAGATTTTTAGAGGCCTTAAGTCACACAGGAGGAGACTGTCCATCTTTCTCCTGTAGAGCTGGATTCGAACTGGCAGAGAGGCACCACGTCTGAGTCAACTGTCAATTCCCTATGAACTGCACAATCAGAGGTCTCTACTTCCTTTGCATAGAGAACAGTAACCCTAATCCTAAACCTAACATAGACCCCAGCTGGCACTGAAGCATAAGGCTTTCAACCTCTGAAGCACAAGCTTTTTACTCAAGGAGCAAAGATGTTTTGCAATATAAACAATATCAATTAAGAATAAAATAGTTTATTAATTTAATTAATAATTAGTAAATAATAATTACAGTTAATAATTTAGTAAAATAAGTACAGACTTGTCCACTTAAGACTACCAAAATTTTCTAAAGAAATTAAAGATCTCAATAAATAGAAAGACATCTCAGACACTCATGCATCAGAAGAGTTAAGACTGTCAAAATGGCAACACATTCTATCAGAATGTTAGCTGAGTTTTTTCACAGAAATTGAGAAGTTGGTCCTATAAAGAATCATATGCAAGTGATTTAGAATAGCCAAAATAATCTTGAGGGGAAAACAAAGTTGGTGGGCAAAAACATTTCTATTTCAACACTTACAACAAAATGATAGTAATCAAAACATTTTAAGTGCTGGCATAAAGATAAACAGATAGCAGATAAATAGAAATGAATCCAGGGAGAAGGCCTAACATTTGTGGCCAATTTATTTTGATCCAGAGGTGAGACAATTGAATGGCACATAGAATTATCTACTTCTAGTAAATATTTTTAGAATAGTTTTTTTACTTATAGAATTATAGTAAAAACAAATGGCTCAGGATAATTGAATAACCACATGAGAATAAAAGATTTCTATATCTAGTTTACACATTCTTCTAGGTGGTATAGCACTGGTCTGTGTATTGCTGTACAGAGGTAACTTGTGGTTGCTGTGATGCTAAACACTGTGACACTGATGTGCCAAATGTGATAATGGTTACCCATGGTGGACAATGTATGGTGGAGCTTCCCAATTAAAACAAGCCTGGAAGCAGGAGTGGCATCCACTTCCAAAATGCCTTGCCTCCGGAAATTCTCTGAATAGTGCTCAGGCCTTTTGTTCATAGGGTTGCTACGAGTTGTCTACGACTCGACGGCACCTAACAACAATAACAACAGTTCACATCATCAGTAACTCACAGTGGATCATAGACTTACATGTTAAGAGCTGAAACTATAAAACTCTTAGAAGAAACCCCAGAAGTAAATATCTGTGACCTCACATTGGAACGTGGGTTCCCAGCAATAATGACATGTAATGAAAGAGAAAATTGGTCAAATGCAGATATTTGTAAACTATATATCTGATTCCCATGGCAATACCCCTTTTAATTTCCTGGCTACTGGTGCCAAGAGTGTTGACATGGAGCCAAGCAAACTAAAACTGTGAACAATCTCAATCTCTTCACCATCCATCCTGATGCTGCCAATTGACCCAGTGGTAAGAATCTTTGTCTTCTTGACATTGAGCCTCAATCCATACTGAAGGCTGCAGTCCTTGGCCCTCTGCAGCAAGCGCTTCAGGTCCTCTTCAGTTTCAGCAAGCAAGGTTGTGTCATCTGCATAACACAGATTGTTGCTAGATCTTCCACCAATCTTGACCCCACATTTCTCCTCATAGAGCTCAGTCTCCCGGATAATCTGTTCTGCATATAGGTTGAAAAGGTATGGAGATAGGATGCATCCCTGGCGTACGCCCTTCCCAATTTTGAACCATGCAGTGTTTCTTTGCTCTGTTCTGATGACTGCCTCTTGGTCTAAGTATTAGATTTCTCATTAGCACTATCAAGTATTCTTCTCAAAGTCAGCCACACAGTTTTGATCCACGCAGCCCAAAGTACTGAAGAGCAATGGTGTCTCTCTGGAAACTAAGGTGTGTCTGATACAGGCCATGGTCTTTGCAATCACCTGTTACGCATCAGAGAGTTGGACAATGACCAAGAAGGATAGAAGGAGAATTGATGCCTTTGAGCTGTGGTGCTGGAGAAGAGTATTGAGAGTACCATGGACTGCTAGGAAAACAAACAGATTTATCCTGGAAAGGGTTAAACCGGGCGGCTCTTTGGAGGCAAGGATTCTGAGGCTCCATCTAACATACTTCGGGCATGTTGTAAGGAGAGACCAGTCCTTGGAAAAGGACATCATGCTTTTGAGGGTGGAGGAACAGCACAGGAGCGGAAGGCCTCTATGAGGTGGATTAATTCAGTGACTGGGGCAATCGGGATGGAGTGTCAGAAACAGTGCGATTGGCACAGGATAGAGCAGAGTTTAGGGTTGTTGTACATAGGGTTGCTATGAGTCACAAGCGACTCAACGGCACATAACAACAACAACAATATATCTGATTAGGAACACAGGGTGTCTAAAGAATTCGTACAACTCAAAATATAGAGACAAATATATGAATTGCTAATAAGCACATGAAAAGGCGTTATCATTCATTGCTGAATGTGAAACGTAAAACAAAACCACAGTGAAATACAACTCTATACACTCAGTAGAAGAGCTGTAGTAAAAATGACAGAAAATAACCAGTGCTGTCAAGGAGGTGGGGAGATTGAAGCTGTCTGGTGTGGCTGGTGGGAATGTGAAATAGTGTTGCTACTTTTGAAATCAGTTTGACAACTCTTTCAAATGGGAACCACAACATTGATACATGGCCTAGTAATTTCACTCCTTCAAACTTGTGGGAAATGAAAACATAAGTCCATACAAAACTGTATACACTAGTGTTCATAGCAGCATTATTCCTAACAGCAAAAGAATGAAAATGTTCATCAATGATGTATCAATCAACAGGATGGACAATATAAGATTGTTTTCTTATTTGTTATCATTGTGATTTGAGTGAACATTTACAAAGAATATTGGGTTTTCCTTTATTTTTCCCCCTTTTATTTTAGTGATTCTCATTCAGCCACATGCTTTTTAACTAATATAAATTACAATGGTACAATATTATTTACAGTTAAAATTCTCACTGTATTCCCTCTCTCTCTCTCTCTGTGTACCGTAAAATCGGATCTGACTGGTACAGGAGGAGATTGTCCCTCCTTCTCCAGCAGAGCATCTGGTGGATTCAAAGCATGCACCTCTGGGATTACAGTAAAGCTTCTTGCCACTAGGCCACCAGAGCTCGACTCTCACTGTACTCTCTCTCCCTTCAGCCACTCACCAATTTCTGCTCTGTCTCCCTTCTCTCATTTATGCCAAAAGAAAACATTTCTTTATTTCTGTATGTAAACCTTTCCTTAGACTTCTTTTCTCCTTTTTCTTTTACCTCACTCCCCATCAATCAGTTATGCATGTTCTGCTCCAGACTGTTATTTGTAATATACACAGTGTCTGATAATTCATTGATTTTAGATTAACCTTCCCTTTACCTATTCCAAAACAGTGATCATTGGTCTTCCCAGGCCCTGTAACCATCCTTTGCTCTCATAACAGTACTCCTGCCCTGTCCTACAGCATCCTTACAATTTCCGACATTCTCGCACCCACAGCTAGTCATTGTGTCAATCCATTTTGTTGAAGGTCTTCCTCTCCTTCTCTGACCCACTCCCTTTCCCAGGATGATTTTTTTTTTTAAGGACTGGAGTCTCCTGACAACATGTCCAAAATACATGAAGCAAAGCTTCACTATCTTTGCCTAAAGGAAGCAACTTGTTTGCACTTCTAAGACAGGCTTGTTTGTTCTTTTCACAGTCCTTGGGTGTGTTTCACAACAAAGGAAAGTAAACCTCAATGATCAGGAACTAGGGACGTGTAGCAAATAATGAGGGCAGAGAAAACAGAAAGCTTCTACAAAGAATGATTAATTCCAAATATTAAAACAATAAACACTATCATCAAGAACAGTGGTAGACAAAGGGGAAGAATCAGACAATTCTATACAGGGCAACACACCACGAAGGGAAAAATAGCTTATCTGACCCAGACACTGAGCAGTCCTGAAACAGTCAGCCAGAGTCTCCATGGAGAACCCCAGGCAGTGCGCCCCCATCGTGGATGAGACTTCAGCGTGACTCAAGGGAACGTTCTGGTTTGTAGTATGGTGTAAACAACTTTATCTGATTGCTCCATGTCAGTGCGCTATGGGATTCATGCAGAAAGATAGGATGTCTGTCTCTCATAGGACTGGCTAGATTCCTGAGATAATAAAGTTCTTTCCTTCAGTGTACGTGTATTCACCCCAAGAAATTGGCCAGATTCCTTAAGGAGGAGCACATCTTCCCCTGTTCTTAATCATTAAGCACTGCATTTTCTCCCAGGTACACTTTCACCCTGGTGTTGAGAACTCTGTTTATGCCTCAGGTCAAGTATCAGTCAGCATGTTCTTTAGATGGGCTTCCTGCTTCTATGATGGAGTCCGTCAAGTTAGTATTGTCTTCCCTAAAATGAAGTATTCAGTACTCTTCCCCAACACCACAGTTCAAAGGCATTTGTTCTTCTGTCATCCTGAATCATTGTCCAACCTTCTGACACATGTTGTTTTTGTTGTTAGGTGTCAAGGAATCAAGCAGTATTCATAGGGACTCCATGAACAGATCTGAATGCTGGCCTATCCTGCACTGTTCTCATCATCTTCAACCCAGTCGAGTCCATTGCACCAGACACTGAATCAATCCATCTTGTTAAGAGTCTTCCTCACCTTCACTGACCCTCCACCTTTCCAAGCATGATGTCCCCCTCTAAGGAATAGCCTCTCCTAATAATATGCCCTAAATACGTGAGATGAAATTTTACTGCATTTGCCTCCAAAGCACATTTTGGTTACATTTTCTCCAAGACATATGTTTGTTCTTTTGGCAGTCAGTCTATGGGATATTCAGTACTCTTCTCCATGTCACAAGTCAAATACATCTTTTCTTCTCCTGTCATGCTTATTTATTGTCGATCTCTCAGATGTGTAGCAGGTCTGTGGCTTGAATCAGGACTTTGGAGAGGTTCTTGACAGCAGACTTTCCCAATGCTGTATCTATATATCTCCTGATCTCCTGACTGCTGGTACCAAGAGTGTTGACTCTGGATCCAAGCAAGATTAAATCACTGCCAATTTCAATTGGTCAAAGGGTGAGGATTTTTGTTTTCTTGATGCTGAGATGTAATTCATATTGAAGGCTCCAGGCCTTGATCCTCTGCAGCAAGTACTTTAGGTCTTCCTCATTTTAAGTAAGTAAGATTGTGTCATCTGCACAATGCAGGTTGTTGATGAATCTTCCTCCAAACTTGATATCATACTTTCTTCATAAAGTTCAGCTTCTAAAGTGATTTTCTCAGCCTGCAGATTATTTATGTATGGAGCGAAGACATAGCCCCGATGTACATCTTTTCTGATTTTAACGAGCAGCGTTCTCTTGCTCTATTCAGATAACAGCATCTTGGTATAGGTTTTATATAATCATAATTAAGTATTATGGAATTCCCAATCTTCTCAAGGTGAGCCATAGTTTATTATGATCCACACAGTCAAATGCCTTTGCGTAGTCAATAAAACACAAATATTCTGATATTCTCTGCTTTTAGCCAAGATCTATCTGACATCACCCATGATATCGCTGGTGCCACAACCTCTTCTAAAGCCAGTTTGAACTGGAAGTTCTCTGTCAACGTACTGTTCTAATAATTTTTTATAATCTTCAATAATATTTACTTGCATGTGATATTAATAATATTGTTATATAATTTCTGCATTCTGTTGGATAAGCTTTCTTGGCAATGGGAACAAATATGGGTCACTTACAATCAGTTGGCCAGGTAACTGTCTTCCAAATTTCCTGATACAGACTGGTGAGTACATCCAGGGCTGCATCTGCTATTTGAAACATGTCAATTGGTAACCTATCAATTCCTGTGGCCTTGTTTTTTGCCAGTGCCTTCAATGCAGCTTGAAATTCTTCCTTCGTCACCATTAACTCTTTATAATATGCTAATTCCTAAAATATCTCAGGAAATGTCAACCCATTCTTTTTTGTTTCAGTGACTCATGTTTTCGCTCCACCTTCTCTTTTGATGCTTCCTGGATGGTTCAGGATTTTTCCTATAGTATCTCTTGGTATTGTAACTCAAGGCTTGAACTTGGTTTTTTTTTTAGTTTCTTCAGTGTGAAAAAATGCCTAATGAGTTACTCCTTTTTCAGTCTCCAATTCCTGCTCTTTGCATATTCTATTATATTGCTTTATAATTTATGTTTATAATTCTATAATATAACTCAGATGCATTGAGAGTCATCAAAAACACCATGATTGGTGTTTTTCTTAATATAAAATTTCTATGTTCTACTGTTTCACTTACAAAGTTCATATACATTGATTTTCACACTGGATCTTTCCCATTTCCTTTACCCACTCCTCCATCCACCTATCAAACTGTGCGACCCTTGATCACCCTTTACCCTCACCCTCATCCCTCTGCTCCACTCTCCCCACCCCTTGGAACCTGATATACGTTTTAGTAGTTATTTTTCTATTTCTACAATAATGGTCTTATATTGTATTTGTCTTTATTGGACTGAGTTAGTTCACTCAGCATAATGCTTCCCAGTCCCTCCCAAGTTAGGTGATGATTTTAAAAATCATTGCTCCTGCATGCTGTGTACTATTCCATCATGTGAATATACCATAATTTCTCAATCCATTTGGTTGTGATTGGATATTTGGGCTGTTTCTATGTTCTTGCGATAACACCATGGTTTAGCTCAGGTGCCTCTTGGTCTTCAGACTGTTATCCCTTATCTTTGGCAATTTGTAGAAGTCCTTGAAAACAGATTTTCCTAATGCACCATATCTTCTGATTTCTTAACTGCTGTTTCCATGGATGTTATTGTGCATCCAAGTAAAATGAAATATTTGAGTTGTGATGCTGGAGACGAGTGTTGAAAATACCATAGACCAAGAAAACAAATTACCCTTTGGAGGCCTGGATTTTGAAACTCTGTTTGACATACTTTGGGCATGTGACCAGAGGGACTAGTCCTTGAAGAAAGACATCATGCTTGGAAGGGTGGAGGGACAGTGCAAGAGAGGAAGACCCCGAATGTGATGATTTATACAATAACTGGGACAATAGGGATAGATATATATGAGTCAGTGAGACTGGCTTAGGACAGGGCAGGCTTCAGAGCTATTGTACATAGTGTCACTATGAGTCGCAGGCAACTATAAAACAACAACTTCTGTTACATTTCTTCAATTCTGATCTTTTGTCCTTTCATCATACTGACAGCTTCTGAAATGTTGGTTTTATAATGGATCACAATTTTTTGTGTTTTATGTCATTTATTATTCCATTGGTTTTATCTTCAATTGTTCTTTAAAAATTATTGAGAAGGAGAATTTTGCTTGTAGTTTCTTTCAATTCTTCAATCGTTTCTTCCATCCCTTGAAAACATTAAATATCTTTCTTCTGAATTCCTTCTCATAGAATTCCATCAGCCTTTCTTCCTCTAGAACATATATTTACTCTTATGTTTTTTAGTGACATCTTGTTTGGATTTTTGGGGTGTTCTTTGGTTTTGTTTTGTTTTGTTTTTTTGTTTGTTTGTTTGGTTGGTTGGTTGTGGTGTTTTATTTGTGTGTGTGTGTGTGTGTGTGTGTGTGTGTGTGTGGGATTTGAAGTTGTCTGCTGTTTCCAGGACATTGTGGAGACAATATTAGTATAGATTATTAAACTCCTTTTCTTCTGATGTCTGTGTGGTAGCCAGGGATGTGTCCGTGTAGTTTAATCTGTTTGTTTTCTTTGAGGTATTATTGATTGTGGTGTGGTGATTACAATCTAACATTGGTCAGGTGGAATGTGTGGGTACTCTACTATTCTGGCATGCTGTTGGGGTCTTCAGTGAATGTGGTATGGGAACAGGACCACAGTTAGGGATAGTGAATTGTTGCCTTTCACTGCTGTCCCTTGATTGAGTAAGTCTTTGAGCCTCTACTCTTTTATACAGTGTAGCTGCTGGATCACTTAATTTCTGAATCTCCAATTCTCTGTGAATCACGGGCTCTCTGTGTATTAAAGTCTCTCTGCCACTTAGTGAATTCCTAAATTACTGCATGTTTTAAAGTTCCACTATCTCTGTCATGGCCACAGGTAACAGTCTAGCCTGTGAGACTGACATCAGGCACGGTCAGCTGTAGCTTGAAACTATGAGGAGGGGCTTCCTAATCCTTCAATGCTATTGTTGGACTTAGTGTACATTACCAGTGGGTGTGGCTAGGCTTTTCCTGGGTGTTCCTCAGTAAAACCATCTGGTCACTGTCTGTCAATGTCCTGAATACATGGGATTGTGGGTTAGGGGAACATCCAAAAGCTGCTGACAGGTATGGCAGTCCAGCTGTCACCAGTGGGTGTAGCTTTTGTGTAGGAGACTATTTCTGTCAGAATAGTCATACATAAATTCCCACCCCCTGTGCATGTAGGAAGCCTCTTAGTGCCAGATTCAAACTGATGTTATTGAGCCTCTGCTCCCTGCATCTATGTAGAGCTTGTCCATGCCAAACTCAAGATAGCATTGGCCTGCTCACCATCAGGGTTATGTCATGCCTTGAAGCCCAGGAATGTCCTACCAATCAGATGGAAGTTCACTCGGCTGGTCATCAGTGAGCAGTGAGAAGACGAGGTCCTGTCTTCTCCGTGGTGCACATCTAAGGTTGGTGTTGTTAGATATTATCAAGTTGTCTACAATTCATAGTGACCCTATGTATAACACATCTGAACCCTGCCCTATCCTGCATCATCCTCACAATCTCTGATATGCTTGAGCCCATTGTTACAGTCACTGTATCAATCATTTTTGCTGAAGATCTTCCTCCCTTTTTCTGACCCTTCACCTTTACCAGCATGATGTTTTTTTCCAAGCACTGGCTCCTCTTGATAGCATGCCAAAGTACATGAAATGAAGTTTCATGATCGTTGGCTGTGAGGAGTATCTTGGCTTTTCCTAAGATAGACTTGCTTGTTCTTTAGGCAATCTGTGGCATATTCAGTACTATTTTTCAACACCACAAGTCAAAGGCATAAATTCGTCTTCTGTCATCATCTTCCCATGGAGAGGGACGTCATGCTTGGGAAGGTTGAATGACAGTGCAAGAGAGGCAGATCCCCGATGAGTTGTATTGACTTTAGTGACCAGGATAATGGGGGTAGGTGTATCGGAGACAATAAGATTGGCACAGGAGGGAGCAGGGTTTAGGTAGCTATGAGTCACAGGTGACTTGATGACACATAACAACAGCAACATCTTCTTCCTATTGGTTGTTAGGTCTTATTTTGTCTTTCTCATGTTCTGAGCCCAGACTCTGAGTGCCTGCCCAAGTCAGGCTTATGGAGTTTCTGCTCCATGATCGATTGGTCCTTATTGGTCCTTACTGGTGTCTTTACTCTCTTTTGTGTCTGACTTTATCCTCAATAATTTCTCCCATTAATAAAGGTGTGTACCAGGGCTGGATCCTTTCTTCATATGTATTCAATCTGTATGCTGAACACACCATTTGTGAAGCTGAACTTTAAAAAGAGTGTGGCATCAAGATTCTAGGAAGACTCGTCAACAACTTGCATTTTGCAGATGGCAAAACCTTGCTTGCTTTAAGTGAGAACTTGAGTCATGGCTGCAGAAAACCAAGGACTATACAGTATTCAACATAGATTTCATCTCAACAGGGAAAACAATCCAAAATTCATTCAGCAACACCTTGTTAAATGGAGAAAATACTGAAATCGTCAATGATTCCCTCTTACTTGGATCCACAATCAACGACCTTGGTGCCAGCAAGATCATTAGACATATAGTACTGGGAAAGTCTACTGTCAGGGACCCATCCAAAGTCCTGAAATACAATGACATTATTGTAAAGAATCAGGTGCCCCTGGTCCAGGCCACAATCTTTGCAATCAACTGCTATGCACCTGAGAACTGGATAATGAATAAGGATAACAGAAGAAAAATCAATGTCTTTGAGTTGTGAATGGAGAAAAGCAATGAATATTCCATAGATTGCCAAAAGAATACACAGATATGTCCTGGAGAAAGTGCAGTCAGAGTCCTCCTCCTTGGAGGCAAAGATAACATAGCTTCATGTCACATACTTTGGACATGTTGCTAGGAAAGGATATTCCTTGGAGAGAGACATCATGCTTGGAAAGGTGGAGGGGGAGCAAAAGAGAAGAAGACCCTCAACCAGATGGATTTTCACAATGATTAGAGCAATGGGTTCAAGTATGTCAGTGATGAGAGGATGGTGCAGGATAAGGTTCAGATCTGTTGTCCATAAAGTAGCTGTATATTGTACTTAACTGAATGACACATAACAAGAAGACTTCTTGTCTGTGAGTGGGCTTCCCCATCGTTTGACGCCTGTATGGAAAAGGGGCAGATTTGCTGGTCTGACTAGTTTGCCATCCCACCAGAACTGCCACACTTTGGTTTTTTAGTCATTCATATACATTTTGTTCTAGAACATTGATTACAACACTCACCACATAATGAAAGTTTTTCCCACTGCTTCCGTTTAGTTCTGATTTCCACTCACCCTTCGTTTCTATCTCTTCCTACTTTAGAGCTTTGTTCTTGGGCAAATGTTACTTTTTATTTTATTTGCTTGGTTATTCTAAGGAGTAAGTGCCTTCCTTGTGTGATATTTCACCTTATAAACTCACCTAGCTCATTGCCATTGAGGAGGAACCAATTCACAGCTGATCTTCCATGGAGTTAGTGTCACAGGCTGTGAATCACAGGAGAAAAGATTGCCATTTTTCTCCTCAGCTGGACTTAACTGCCAAAGAGATGTCACATTTGAGCATCATGACACCCTGCAGACTATACCAGGTGTTTCACCTTATTATAGGACTGAATATTGCTTGACTGAAGCTGAGCTTGGAGGCCAATTTTGTTCCAGGTTTGAAGGGTGATCAAAAGCCATAGTTTTGTGGGTTTTTAATATTGTTGTTGTTGTTGTTGTTGTGATATGCCATTGAGTAAATTCTGACTCTTATAGTCTCTACAGGGCAGAGTCGTTGTTGTGTACCGTAGAGTTGGAACAACCCACAGCTGACCCTCTGGTGGGTTTTCAGAGGCAGATAATTGCAAGGGAGGAGATACTCCATTCTTCTCCTGTAAAGCAGCTGAGACCAGCTGGTGGCCTTGAACCATGTGCCTTTGGGATTGCAGCGCATCTTCTTGCCACTAAGCCAACAGAGCTCCCTACAGGGCAGAATAGGACTACCATATACACTTCCCCAGGCTGTAAACTATACTTAGCAATTAAAAAGAATGCAGTTTTGATACATGCTACAACATGGATGAATTGCAAAAATATTACACTAAGAGAAAGGAGCCAGTCACCAGAAGTTTATGTGACTCTGTCACGTGAAATGCCCAGAATAAACAAATTTATAAAGACAGAAAGTGGCTTAGTATTTGTCTAGGCCTAGAAAGAAGGGAGAATGACTGCTAATTGATAGAAGTTTCTCTTTGGTAGTGATAAAACTATTCTAAAATAAGATAATGGCAATGGCCACACAACTCTATAAATAGACTAAAATCCATTGCATCATGTACAATTAATTAATCTACATTAAGTAATCACAATATACATTAAGTAGATGAAATTTCTGATAATCAGTTATATCTTCATGAAGATTTTAAAGACAAAACACAACTAAGTAAATGAGAAATTGAAATAGGCAAATCTTGAAGGAATATCTTGATCCATAAAGCTTTTCTCAAATCTAAGGAGCTCTGGTGGCACCATTTGAAGGGAATTGTTCTTCAAGTCCAAAGGAGATGCATCTCTGGCAGTTTGAATCCATGAGTGACTTTGAGGGAGAAAGATGGGCAATCCCCTCCCATGTGATTTTACAGTCTTGGAAATCTGATGAAGGGTCAATTGTGAGTTGGTATCAACTCAACCTGAGTGAATTTTAAGTTTATAACTGCATTTGTTGTAGGAATGACAGAAGATCCTTCAAATGAGGCAGAGGCCAAGGAAGTAGGATGTCTGGTCCAATTTTCTGATTTATGCTCCATGGCAGAAATCAAAATTAATCCCAGAGCACACAATTCAAGGATCTAAATCTCACATAGTTTCACCATTATTTCTGATGTTTTCTTTTCTTTTTCTGTTCAAATGGTAACCTAAAGTAATAGAATCATCCTCTCCATAGGTTGAACTGAAGAAAGATCAACCTTCGTTTGTCTTATTAGAGGATATGTATGTGAGGCAATGGAGCCTTTTGGAGCCATGAGTGGGCAGGCGCCTGGAGACGTTTTCTTGCAGAGCAGGAAGAAAAGAATAAACAAGGCTGTAGCCAAAAATGCCTGGAACTTAAAGCACGTTCCTTGGCTGAAAGTCAGATTCTGGGTGGACAATGACAACAAATCTAAGAGGTTGTTGCTCTTCCCTTGATTAAAAGCACAAAATCCACCTCTGCTAATTCTACCAGCTTAGGGATCCTGGCCCTAAGTGGCAACTGGCTGAGCTCCCAGGAAAAAGGGAACCACACAGTGTCTCCAAACCCCTCTTCTGAGTTTCTGAGACAAGTCCTTGTGACCATACACCCTGCCCACAGAGGGAACAAAAGTTGTGATGTTGCATTATTAAGGAATTCACCAACACTTTTTATTCCTTTTCAAAAGAGGAATGGAAATGCCTGGCTTTCTTTTCTTTTCTTTTTTTTCCCCCCTTACAATGAAGCATTTGTCTTTAAGGAAATTCAGAAAAGTGCAAGGATCATAAACTCCAAATGGAGAAGGTGCATACTGGACTATTCTCCTCCATAAATAGATATTCTCTTCCTTCTCCTCCTCATCACCATTCTCACTTTTCTTCTTCTGTCTTTATTTTAAGTAGAAAGACTTTTCTTTCCTTAATTTTTTTTTATTTGCCTGAAGGTTTACAAAGCATACACGCCTTACATACAATTATCCATAGACATTTTACATCAATTACCACTGATAAATATACTTCATGAATTACAATGTTCTGTCAACCTCTTGTTATATATTGCTTTTCCCTCCACTCAATTTATCTATTTATTAATGTTTACTCCCCTTTTCCTCCCTTCCACTCTTCCTCAACTTTTGTCTGAAGCAGATACTGATAGGACGTTCATGTAGCCTCAGAAAGCAGCCCATTCCTGGCAAGCGAATATTGTTTTCAAGTCTAGATTGCTCCTTATCACTCCTAGCCTCATCCTCCTGCTCAAAAATGACATCAGGGCTCCAATTTCTTTTTTCTGGATCAAGAGGGTTTGAGAATGTTATCATGGCTTTCTTCTTGCCCATCCGTGGACAAGATCTGTGTTTTTAGCTGCAATGACTCTCCTCCTACTCATGTCCATAAGGACATAAAGGGCAATAAAGATGGACTTGGCCTCATTCTCTCTTCCACCTGACCTGGATCCACTAGCCCTTCCTGGCTTTATTTTTCTTGTGGTTCAAACTCCTCACACTTGCTTGTTCCTTATAGCAAACTCTAAGCATCTATTCTCTTCGCACCTACTCTCTCACCCAAATCTTGGATCTTGTGTAAACCCATCGAGATGGCATGAGGCTTAGGTACTCCAAACAGAGTTCTCTTAAGTATTCCAACATTCCCTTAAGAGTTTTTGTTTCAATATCCATTGCTATCCTCATCTCCTAAACAGGCTTCCCTATATCAGTGTTCATTAGTTTACCTAGGCCACTTAGAACGGTGGTTAAGAGTACATACAGGTTTTGAGATCAACCAATTCCAAATGTACTTCCAAATGGTGAGATCTTAAAAGTGTCTAAGCTTCTCTGAGCATCCTAAAGCCTGCCTCATAGCTCTGAAATAGTCAGCAAAGAGGTGAAACCTTTACTCTATGTATTCAGTGTGTACTGTCTACTATTTCACTTTTAAATGATCATGTGTTCACTTAGGATAGATTTACTGAGCTCTGTGTCCGGCACTGGGACATAAATACACCTCTTAAAACAGTGATGTCCTATTAAAACCAGGAAGAAGAACCCACACTGGCAGCTTTCAAAACCACAAAGGCAGAAGAGAATGAGCGCTGGTCACCAGGCACTATCAAGGGAAGATGGTGAGAAGGCCTTTCAGCTTCTTCCACCACATCTCTTAACACCTCTGCAGCTCTCTGGGGAAGCAAGGGGAATGCAGAAGGCAGAGGAGCAGTGGGGACCTCCCAGAGAAGCATCATCACCTGCTTCCCTTTTGGACGAAGCTCAGCCATGCTTCTCCCTTGCAGAAGGGTGAACCTCCCTTGGGAGGGCTTGTTGAATCTGCCTGGGACTGTTCCGGAAGTAGGAAGGAGGCTGGGGGTAGGGAGGAGAAGAGGAATGTTCTCCTGGCCTGCTGCTCAGCGCAGGCAGGCGAGTGTGCTGAGAGGAGGGCCTCTGGACATCAAAGGCTTCTTTTGTCCCTTCGGAGTGGCAGGGCGCCGGCAGCTGGCGATGACTCAGGCCTGGCCCTGACGTCACCCAGGCCTGGCCACTGGTCTCCCTCTGCAGCCAGGAAACTGGGGAGTGGCACGCGCAGCTGCAGCAAATCTCAAAATAAGGAGGCAACTGCCTATCTCCTGTCCACCTTCACGCAGCTCCACACCTTTCTTTTCTTTCCTTCTGCCTTTTTCATTTTCTCTCAGAGCTTCATGGAAGGTGTTAACTTGTTGGTCAACTTCCAAAATGTAGGAAGTCAGAACGAATGACATCATCAGAAAACTATGTGAAGCTGATCCCCACAAGAAGTGAAGAACCCAGAGCAAGAAAGTGGTTCTAACTCGCCAGGCCCAGAGAACTGGCAGCCGCCTGGGCTTCAAAGGAGCCAACACCTTTAAGTAAGTGAAGGGTTCACCCCTCACCCCTTACTGAGGGGACAGCATCTTGTTTCCTGACACCTGATGCCTGGCAGGCCCCAGCCTGGACTTGGCTGGCCCAGAGAAGGGGTGGGGGATGCATTGGGACACCCTGAAATGCAGATCCCTCACTTCTCCTCAAAACAAGGATGCATTTCCTTTTTTTTTTTTAAAAAAAAAAAAGGTAGGATTAATAAAAACACAAAAACTCTAGGGAGATGGTCCACTTGACACCCCACCAACCATCTTATTCCATCTCTCCTTCCTCTGCTTTTGTCCTAAACCTCTCATTTTAAACCTACAGAATATTTGCTCAGCGTTCTGAACTGTTTACTTCCTGGATCTCATACAGAGTGGTCACGTATCTGTAAACTCTGTTCTGGGCAAACTTGATCAAGTGGTTATTTTCATGCATAACCTGGTAAAAAAGATGGCAGCCGGGGCAGGAAAGTGTCCACCAGCCTGTTTACAGATGCCTTCTTTCTCACTCCCAGTTAAGCCATCATCACAACAGAATGCATTCCAAATGTGAAAAGAGATTACAATGTGCCTCTGGTGTCTGTTCTAACCTCATCTGAAAAAACTCATGTCTTTGCACAGCCTATAATTTTACATGTTCTGGAAATTCCTACCCAAGAAAGTGAAGTTCCTGAGAGAATTGTTTTGTAGAATGCATAGGCAATGTGAAGCAGACAGGCGTATCCAGAGTCAACATCTAGACCTTGTTTCTCTTCCTTAGCAGAGAGCTAGTCCTTATTAATTCTGTGTTAAAAGGACTGGGAGAAGTGGGTATTGAAAGTCAGACCTTATCTTAAAAACAAAAAGGAAGTTTGTTTTATACTGGGGGAATGACGATATATTCCTTTGTAAAGGGAGAACACCCAGTAGGAATTAACCAGCACACTCTTGTGTTTTACAGGCCTTAACCTACTTGTCATTTCATTTTCATGTATCCATTGTCTTGAATGTGTTGCCACTGCCCTGACCATCAGGTCTGAATGCTGTGACCACTAATTTGGTGAGTAATATTCATCTCAAATGACTAAATTTGAGTTGACCAACTCTCTTCTCTTGATCTGTGGTATGATTTAACAAAAGTGGAGGAGAGTACAGAGGTTTCTCTATGCAGTCGCAACAGTTGTATCGAAGAGAATATGTATTAATTAGAATAGCCTAGTTGCTATCATAAAATAAAGTCCAAAACGTATAAAGGCTCGAAGATAATGAAAGTATATTTCTTGTTCTTGTCATAACACAGGTTCCTAGGGCCGCTCTGTTTCACATGCTCATTTACAGACAGATTGAAAGAGTCTTTTCTTCAGTATGATGTGATGTTCAAGTTCACCTTGGGTTGTCTGTCTTCTCTAGTGGAAAGAGAGAGGACATGACGAACGGCACATGAGAGAGATGTATGGACCAGGCCTGGTGTGGATGTGTATCACTTATGTTGACATTCTCTGGCTACCACTCAGTCATATGACTGTGTCTAACTGCTGAAGGTTCTGGGAAATGGAGCACATGATTGAGCACCAATTTCCCAGTGGTAACTCTGGGGGTTATGAAGAGCAGAACAAGTATGATAATTCAGTGAGGCTCAACATAAGGTAACAAAATGAAGCACGAAAATTATCGATTATTTCACTGCTACTATTCACTGCCCTCTAATTATTTCTGATTCATGGCAGCCCTTAGTTGACTTGCAAGGCTGTAAATCTTAATTGGAGGAAACTACCGTCTTTCTCTTGCAAATCGACTAGTGGATTCACTGTAATGTCTTTTGATTAGCACTACAGTCTGCTGCCAGATTATGCCACAACAGCTCCTTCTCAATGCTTTAGAATCCCCTTTCTCCATGCCTATTCAATCTGTATGTTGAGCGAGTTATTAGGAGAAGCTGGACTATATGAATTAGAATGTGGCCTTAGCATTGGAGGAAGACTCATCAACAACCTACATTATGCAGAAGACACAACCTTGTTTGCAGAAAGTAAAGAAGACTTGAAGCACTTACCAAAAATTACATAAACCCTTCAGTATGGATTACATATCAACATCAAGAAAAACAAAAGTCCTCACCACTGGACCAACAGGCAAAATCATGATAGATGGAGAAAAGTCCAAAGTTGTCAAGGATTTCCTTTACTGTTGCTGTTGCATGCTGTTGAGATGGAACTGACTCATAGTTGACCCTCCAGCAAGTTTTCAAGGCAGCAAATCATGCAGGAGGAGATTGTAGCTGGTCAATTCAAACCACCTGCCTTTGAGCTTGCAACACAGCGTCTTAACTCTATGCTGCTAGAACTCCACGAGGGATAAAAAAAATATAGGAAAATGTGTGTGGGAAGTTCTGTAAATGTCCAAATACAGAGAAATTGAGATGTTGAGGTATGAAGTTTTTTGAGATAGGAGATACAGTCAGACTTCTGAAAAATATTCTACTCCAGTTCTTTGTTAGTCTATCTCCCAGGGAATTAAAACAAACAACCTATTGCCTCAGAGTCGATTTTGACTCATGTGACCCAGTAGGATGGATAAGAACTGTCTCATTAGTGCTTCCAGGTTGTAAATCTATAGAGAAGTATATTTCCACATCAATCTCCCAGAAAGTAGTTGATGTATTTGAACTACCAGGACCCCTTAGTTGAATATCAAAATAACACATGAAAATAACTTAGAACTTCTGGCATGAGATGGTAGTTATGCTAAGATCTGAAGCTAAAACTTCATTTTGAATCAAAACTCACGTCGGTTTTAAGAATGCAACCTGTCATGCCTGTAACTCCCCACTATACCCTGAGTATGAATTGATAAACAGTTTCCAAAATCAATGTTATTTTGCTTGAGTTTTATTGCTGCTTAGGAAGACAAGTTGAAAGCAATTCTGAGAAGACATATTTACTCACAAGAAACTTTAGAATCTCGCATGTCCTCCAATGGTCATGCAAAGAGTCTCATGACAGTGTTGAAGTCAGGTATACTCAATTTCATGCTGTTGTTAAATGCCGTCAAGTCACCTCAACTCATAGTGATCCTATGTACAGCAGCCTTGAACCCTGCTTTATCCTGTGCCAATTTCATTGTCTCCAACACACCTACCCCCATTACCCCAGTCACTGAATCAATTCATCTCTTCAAGGGTTTTTCTCTTCTATGCTGTCTCTCTACCCTCCCAAACATGGCGTCCCTCTCCAAAGACTGGTCCTTCCTTGTAACATGCCCAAAATATGTCAGATGATGCTTCAGAATACTTGTCTCCAACGAGCAGACTGGTCTCTAGGACAAACCTGCTTGTTCTCTTAGCAGTCTGTGGTATATTCAATACTATTCTCCAATACCACAGCTCAAAGGCATCAATTCTCCTTCTATCATCCCTAGTTATTGTCCAGCTCTCTGACACATAGCAAGTGATTGCAAAGACCATGGCCTGTATCAGGCACACCTTAGTCTCCAAACTGATGACTATTTATTTTTTTACCTTATAAAAAGAAATAAAAACACTTTATAAATGTGTTTAATTTCCCACAGTCAGATGCATCATTGCTTAATTTTGTAATTAGTCCCTAAGTGGCAACCATTCACCGAACTTTTACTCAAATTCCTTGTACTCTCCTATAAAAACTTCTTTATCTCCTCTTAGGATTGAATCCACTGACCTTGTTTTTCCCAATTTGCAAATTGCATTGCCTTTCAATAGAAGTCTTTGACTTCTCCTTTCAGCCATGCTGTCATTTTGCTCCATGGCACAATAGAACCTCTTCCTAGGACTTTAAATATGGCCTCAGAGATGTGGATTAAGTCTTCCACCTTTGGCTACTGTCTCTCAAACTGCATCATAAAAATTGTCAAAAATGAATGGCAGAAATGCCTAATGGTCTGTAGACCCAGTCAATGAGCCTCTGCTATGAAGAGAGTATTTTCCTTTAGAAGATGATCAAACTCATCTGATGCCACTTCATTTCCTATTAATTGTAGCAGAGACCTTTCTATAATCACCAAAGGCAACAAATGTTAGTTCCTGGCTAGCACAGATGGTTAAGCACTCAACTACTAAAACAAAACAAAACAAACCTCTGAAGATAGGCCTATTGATCTATTTCCAAAAGCCACAGCCATGGGTCAACTCAACAGTGATTTACAACAATTATTTCACATCACAAAAAGATAATGCACTTTTATAGCAGAAACAGAGCATCATTTCTTCATTGTAGGCACCTAAGTCTTTGTTCCAAATCAAGTTGAAGTGTAAACTCCAGATGCTTAGACATACATGAAAAGAAGTATGATGGATATTTCTGTCAAATACATTTCCATTTCAAATATCATTGACCACCTTTGAAGTCACTCTTCTATCTTTATATTTAATCCTGAAAGTAGAAATCCCCTTATACTGAGACAGTATTTGTCCTGTTTACATTTTCTTATGTTATCTCAAATTGAAAATCTACCATAACTAAAGTCCACAATTAACACTTAGGGTATGAGCAGTCAAGAAATCAAAAGACATATTGCATTGGGGAAAATCTGCTGTGAAGCACCTCCCCGAAGTGCTAAAGAGCAAAGATGCCATTTTAAAACTAAGTCGTACCTGATCCAAGCCATGGTCTTTTTAGTTGCTTCTCATGGATTTGAAAGAGTGATGAATCCGAATGATAGAAAAAGAACTGGTGCCTTTGAATTGTGGTGTTGGAAAATAGTACTGAAAGGCCATGGACTGCCGAACGAACATGTCTGTCAGGAAGGAAGTGCAAAAAGGGTGCTCATTTCAGGCAAATATGATGGGATTTCTCACATACTTTGGGCATGTTATGAAGAGTGGAGAGTCTTTGGAAAAAGACATAATGCTGGGAAAAGTGGAGGGCCAGAGAAGGAAAGGAAGAACCTCAACCAGAAAGATTGACAGAGTGACTGTAATAACGAGCTTGAACACATCAGAAATTATAAGAATGGTGCAAAACAGGGAAAGGTTCAGATCCGCTATTCGTAGAGTCCAAGTTGATTAATTGGCACTTTACAACAACAAAATGAACAGCCAACAATCTGTAAAGAACTCAGGGAGCCTAGTTTGTAGGGTGCATCCCTGCTAACCAAATATGTGCACATCCACCAGCCGCTCTGTGGGAGATGGAAAGTCTCACCTCATTTCAGTTTACAACTTTGGAAACTGAATGGAGGATTGATCATTGTGAGTCAGTGGCAGTTAGATAACACCCTCCAAGAGAAAGATGTGTCAATCTGCTTCCCTAAGATGTACAGCCTTAGAAACAATAGGTTCCCAGAATTGACTCTATAGCACTGGGTTTGGTTTTGGTTCAAAAATGAGCCTCTTAGGTAACCTCTGATCATATATGTACAAAGAGCAGTAAGTGAGATGTCTCAAGACTCCCTCTGTCCATTACAATCCTGAGTCTTCCATGACAGCCACCATATTGCCAATGGGCGAACAGGATGGTCATTCTTTTGTTTGGTCTCTGGCATTTTCTTGGTCTAGGATTGTTTTGGTTTTGTCTCCCGTCCCTGGATATAATTATGTAGTTGACATTTTACAACAGAATTCTGCTTTGGCAATGTTAGCTCTACTGGTTTGTAAGCAAGAAGGTTTGGTTTGACTTCGCTCACAGTTCTCCTGGGTGGTGTACCTGGGGATGTGGGGAAGCTATTTTCCTAATCTGCTACAGGTCTCAGGGTACTTTTTTATATCCTTAAGGTGGAATGTTCAAATAAAACGATTAGAAAAATACTTAAAAAGTGATTAAAAAATTACTCTGGCTTTAATTTTTTTTAATACTCAAAGGAATTTTGTTTCTTTATTTCTTATATTGATGAGATACGGTTAGGGTTAGGGTTAGGGTTAGGGCAAGATTTAGTGTTAGGATTAGTGACTAGGTCAGATTTTGGTGGAGGAATGGGGCTACATTTAGGGGTAGGCAAAAGTGAGGACCAATATTAGGCACAAGATTTGGATTAATTATCAATTGCTTACCATACATTTGAGAAGTGGACAATAGGATGACAAAAGAAGAATTGATGCCTTTGAGTTGTGGTGCTGAAGAAGAGTATTGGCAAGAGAACAAACAGATCTGTGCTAGATGGGATGAAACAAGGTTGCTCCTTGTAAAGATTTTGAAATTCTGTCTCACATACTTTGAGCATGTTTTCAGTAGAGGCCAATCCTTGGAGAAGGAAGAGGGTCTGCACAGGAGAGGGAGACCCTGGATGAGATGAATTGGCACAGTGACCGTGACAATTGAGTCAAGTGTGTTGGAAATGATGAGGTTGGCTCAGGATAGGGCAAGGTTCAAAGCCATTGTTCTTAAAGTTGCTATGAATCATAGTTGACTCAATGGCACATGACAACAACAGCAACCCAAAGGATTTATGTTAGATAAGATATATAATCATAATTCTTTCTTCTGGGAATGCTTTAAAACATTTACTAAAATTTAAGTCTCTTGTTTAGAGTCAACAAAATCTTTGTAGGTTGTAGGTTGTTATTATATTTTGGAGGAACATTCTTTTCAGTGGTACAGCACTCGTCTGTCAATATGCTGTACTGAGGTAACCTAGGTTTGCTGCAGTGCTGAACCTTGTACCACTGGAGTGTCAAATGCCATAACTGTTAACCACGATGGACAGTGTTTGGTGGAGCTTCCCAGCTTAAGACAGATTTGGAAGCAGGAGTGACATCCACTTCCTAAACAACATCCCTCTGGAAAGTCTATGAACTTTGAGAAATTAAATAGTTATTAGAAAGGCTTCAGGCCTTTTGTTCTTAGGGTCGCGAGTCATGTTCGACTTGATGGCATTCAACAACAACAACAACAAAATAGTGTCAAAGTTTTAAATCTTGTTTAGAGAACTGTTAACAAATTTTCTGTTTATTATTGTTTGTCTTGGTACAGTTAGAATCCCCCTCACTGGTAAGTCTTAAAGACTACTTGGTAGGAGTCCTATGATGCCCCTAATTTGAAAGCTTTCAATAAAAATGGACTACAGTCTCATTCTGAACTGCCTTGTACCAATACATGTAGATTTGTTGTCTATATGAGGTTAAATGTTATTTTCTGTTGAAATTTTGCCCTTTGACTTGACATTTTTGGCCCTCACATCCTGAGAAGCATGCACTGCACAATATGCGGAAAGGCCAGATTCTGGGGAGTTTAACACAGCTTCTCAGACCTCTGATGGAGCTTGATGCTGAACCTCCTTGCCTATTGCTGCCTGTTCTGTGCCCAGTTCATCTCATTAGTCAGAGGGTGAGGAGGAATGGGATAGAATGAAAAGCTGATTTGCTGACTCTGACTTCTGAAGGTCTGTTTTCCTGACTTGATGGGGACTGAAAGTATCTACTGAGTCAGGAGCTAGGCGACAGAGTAGAGTCATTTGAGGAAAGATGTGATGATCCAGTTGGTTGGAAGACCATCTTCTTCATTTCATCTGTCATCTGATGATTCCTCAAAACGTTAAGTGTAGGGAGTTGGCATAGAGAGACGAGGGGGAGGTTGATCTCCTGATTTCTAGCTTCATAGTCTACCAGGGAGGTGTGTAGCCCACTGAATCACATTATCAGAATTTCAGCCCTGGAAATACTTAATGTTTGAAAGAAAGCTGCAGCTCCCTTGACCACACAGAGTTAACATAACATGCTGGGTGACCTCACAGACACACTAGCAAGGCAAGGGGAGACAAAAAGAAATTTTAAAAAATATTTTGATATTCAATATTTTTTAAAAAGCATCAAAGGAGACATCATGAGGGAAGTCATATTCTCTTAACATTAATTAATATATAATATTGTATAAGATACAATCTATATTACCGAGCTCTAGTAGCTTAGTGCTAAGAAGTTATGCTGCCCACCGAAAGAATCCACCAGCTACTCTGCAGGCAAAAGATGAACAATTTCCTTCTGTGTGATTTATGACCTCTAAGGGTCAACTCTGAGTTGCCTACAACTCAGTGGTGTATAATAACATGTATATATGATCGGTCCCTGAAGAAGATCATCATTCTCGGAAGGGGGAGGGAAAGCACAGGAGAGGAAGACCCCAGATGAGATGGACTTTCGGCATATTTTCAGGAAGAATCAGAGACATCCTGGGGATGGGGGGTGGGGCGGAGAGTAGAGGGTCAGTAAGAGTAGAGGGTGAATGAGATGGATTAATGCAATGAGGACCACAAAGGGCTTGTGCTTGAGCAGGGTAGTGTCCTTACCAGAGCTGTTGTTCATAGGGTTGTTATGAGTCATAGTCACACACACAACAACACAAGTATCTAACACAACAACAGCAGCATTCCAATGCAAGTTTCAGAGTCTCTTCTGATGTGAATTTTGGTCTTTTCTTTCTTTCCCATCTTTGTGGTGACTTTGTGTTTTCTGCACGGATGATGTCCTTGATGTCATCCAACAACTCATCTGATCTTTGAGTAGCAGAGGCTGTGGCACAATGAATATCATTGCTGATGTCAGGTGAAACTTGGCTGAAAACAGAGAATATGAGAAAAAGGTTTATTGGTGTTGAATTGATGATGCAGAGGCACTTGACTGTGTGGATCATAACAAATTATAGATAACATTGAGAAGTAGGAGAATCTAGGAACACTTAATTCCTTCAGTACTGATTACGTCTCAAGATTTTAAAAAAATCACCAAGAATCCTCACCACTGAACTGATAAGCATCACTATGAAAAATGGAAAAATTATTTCCTTTTATTTGTATCTGCAATTAACACCCCATAGTAGCAGCTGTCAAGATATTGAAAAACAATAAATTCTGGCAAGCTTGTGGAGAAACTGGAAGCCTTATTCACTGTTCTGGGAGTAAAAAATGGTGCAACCACTATGGAAGGCTGTATAGTACTTTCTCAAAAAGTTGGAAATAGAAATACCATTTGACCCAGCAATTCCACTACTGGAAATATATCCTGAAAAAATCAGAACTGAAACCCAAACAGACATATGCACACCCAGGCTTATTGCTGTGTTGTTCACAATAGCAAAGAGATGGAAACAACCCAAGTGCCCATCAAAACAAATGAATAGAGAGCCTGTGGTATATTCACACAGTGGAATATTATGCAGCACTGAATAACAAGGTTGTTGTTGTTGTGTGCCGTCGAGTCGTTTGCGACTCATAGCGACCCCATGTACAACAGCCCTAAACCGTGCTCTATCCTGTGCCAATCTCATTGCCTCTGACACACCCATCCCGATTACCCCAGTCACTGAATCAATCCACCTCATAGAGGGTCTTCCCCTCCTGCGCTGTCCCTCTACTCTACCCAGCATGATGTCCCTCTCTAAAGACCTGTCTCTCCTTACAACATGTCCAAAATATGTCAGACGAAGCCCCAGAATCCTTGCCTCCAAGGAGCAGCCTGGTATGAAATATTATACAAAATGGGTGACCCTGGAGGACATTATGCTGAGTGAAATATCTTAGTGACAAAAGGATGAATACTGCCTAATGCTACTGTTATAAAAGAGGACTGACATGAGGATTGGAGGAAAATTAGCAAAAGAGGGGATAAATAATGTACATTGCATTGAAACAGATGAGAAATAGAACTACTTAAAAGGAGTATATGATTGGGTATTGTTTGCATGACAACAGTCCAGAATAAGAACTGTATAGTAAAATGGACTGGGTTGTGAGGGGATTGTACAACAAGGAAAAAATTTTTTTCAAAGAGAAAAGGTAACTGGGGAAGGGTGGAAGAGGAAAATGTGCAACAATCAATGAATGGAAATCCAAGTTGTCAATAAACTTTCATTAAAAATCTAAAAAATAAGGACACTTCCAAAGTTCTAAACAGCAGTGATTTCAATTTAAAGTTCAAAGTGCACTTGATCCAAGCCATAGGCTTTTCAATTACGTCCCATGGATCTGCTATTTGGATAGTTAATAAGGGTGATGGGATAATAGATGTCTTTGGGTTGTAGTATTGGAGATGAGCACTGAACATCCCGTGGAATGTCAAAAGAATAAATATGTCTGTCTTGGAGGAAGTGTAACCAGATATCCCTTAAGGCAAGAATGGTGAAACTATCTCATATACTTTGAGTATGTTGTCAGGAGGGACCAGTTCTTGTAAAAACACATCAGACTGGGAAAGTTGGAGGGGTAAAGAAAGAGAGGAAGGTGGTCACTCAGATAGACTGACATAGTGATATGGTAATGGGCTCAAGCCTATTGGAGCTCATGAGCATGGTGCAAGATAGGGCAAGGTTCTGGCATATTGTTCATGGAGTCACTGTAAGTTGTAGTCAACTCAATAGCACTTAACACAACAACAATGCATAGTGATAACTTAGTCTACCTGAAGATATCATTTTCTACTCAAAACCATGACGCTCTCCAGATTCCCAGATATTCTCTTAGGCTCTAATGACATCTGAAGCTTTTATTTTAGTACAAAACTCAAAACAAACCTATGACCTTTGAGCTGAATTTCACTCATAGCTACTCAATACACTTTCCTGAATCTTAGGAACATTAAAGCTTAAGAATTCTTAATATGCTGATGTCAAGTCAGCCAAGATCCCGAGCTACTATATCTGAAGTAAAATTTAACTTGAGAGCTCTTTTTGGTGTCTGAATTTTATCTTTTCTTTTAATCATGACTTAGCCTTAGAAATAGAAGATCAATTATGCAGTCAGGAAACTTTATTGTTCATTTTAGATAACTGAGGCCCAGAATTGCTCATTTACTTCCTTGTAATCACCTAAAGATTGAATGGCAGAAGTAAAATAGACTTTAAGTAGACAAAGTGTTCAGATTTAAAAAGCCTCTGGGTAATAGATATAAGTGAAGACTAACTCCTAATGTGACCCTTTGTCTCCATGAGGGAACTGCCTTCTGATCAAGCTCAAACTCAAACTGTCAATGAAGTGTCATAGTTGACACTCCAATGGGTTTTTGGAAGCTGTTAATTGCAAAGGAGGAGATTATCCATCCTTTCCTCTCAGTGATGCTGGGGAATTCAAATTGCCAGAGCAGCAGCACCTTTGGGTTAAAAGTGCAACTCCCTTCAAACTGTGCCACCAGAACTCCCTGCCTTCTGATGTTGTTGCTTTTGTTGTTGATAAGTGCCATCAAATCAGAATTGACTCATAGCTGACCCAGCAATAAGGCTGTAAATCACACAAGAGGAGTTTGACCATCTTTCTCCAGTGATGAATTTGAACTACCTGTGTTTAGTTGGGCAGAACAACTCCTTACTACTAGGCTACGAAATGTCCTTCTGCTTTCTGAGAAGTGGGAACATATTTTAGGATATGAGTGGGCAGCCCAGACCCAGTGATGGACATATGTGCCCATCCTGGTCACTTAACGAGGCTTTGTAAATGTGTGCCCCGAGCCTGGAGATGGTAGTATTGAAGCTAGGAGGACATAGAGTAGTGACAAAGAGAACCTGTGCCTGGTCCATGCCACAGAGCAGAGTTAGGAAGTAAGGTGCAGAGACAGAAACTGGAAGAGCAGAGCAGAAGCAAGACTCGTATTTGTGGACCAATGTTAGAGTGAAGAAGGTGTAAAAAGAAGACAGACCATTGTTTGATGAGAGATGCAGTGGATTCCACCTCAAGTATGGAGTTCTACTGCATGATTTCAGTCAGGGTAGGTTCCTGCCTCTTTAAATCTGAAAATGTTGTGCTATGGCATGTTTCTGAGAGGAGACACGATGGACCAAAGATAGTCAAACCAAAATCACTGCTGTGGAGTTGATGCCAACTCATGGTGACCCTACAGGACAGAGAAGAACTGCCTCACAGTTCTTCCACAGCTATGACTATTTTTAAAAGCAGATTGACACGTCTCTCAAGGAGTGGTTGGTAGGTTTACACTACTGACCTTTTAGTTAATATTCATTTGCTTGCCCACTGTACTATGAGGGCTCCTAGTCTGCAGAAAGGGCCCTGAAAAAGGAAATATAAAGAGTAAAGGAGTCTTTCCAAGAAGAAGGTGCCAAAAATTAAAAAGGAATCCCCTGCCACTCCTAAAACTGAAGCCAAAGCAAGGGCCTTAAAAGCCAAGAAAGCAGTCTTGAAGGTCATCCACAGCCACACACACAAAAAGGTTCACACGTCACCCACCTTCCAGTGGCCTAACATGCTGAGACTCTGAAGGCAGCCCAAATACCCCTGGAAGAGCGCCCCCAGGAAAAACAAGCTTGACCATTATGCCATCATCAAGTTTTTCTTGACCACCGAGTCAGCAATGAAGCAGATAGAAGAAAACAATACACTTGTGTTCATTGTGGATGTCAAGGGGCCTACAAACACCAGATCAAACAAGCTGTAAAGAAGCTCTATGACTTTGATGTGGTCAAGTTCAACACTTTGATTAGGCCTGATGGAGAGAAGAAGACCTACTTTCTTTGCTCCTGACTATGATGCTTTGAATGTTGCCAACAAAATTGGAATCATCTCAACTGTGCCCAGCTGGCTAATTGGCTAATATCCATTTTTCCCACTGAAAAATCAGAGAACAGGATTGGCAAACATATAAAATTATCACCTCCTTCTAACCAGAAGGGGTTCTGGTGGTGTAGTCTCCAGTGAGGCGCTTTGCCAACCAACCAAAGGGCCTCACATTGCTGATGATTTGAATCCTTCAGCAGCCTCTGGGGAAGGAGAAGATGGATCATCTACTTCCATTAAGCTTTATAGCCTCAGATACCTGATGAAGGATCACTGTGAGAAAGAATCCACCTCATTGCCAAGAGCAAGTCTAAAGCAAACTGTGACCATTCATGCCAACTATATGTTGTTGTTGTCAGTCAGTTATGACTCATGGTGACACTATGTATATCAGAGTAGAAATTCATTATAATGTGAGCACTAATCATTGGTAGAATCGGACAACTGTGTCATGCTTCTTCTCATTCCCCTGCCTCTCCTTCTGGATGGTCAACATTACATTATTTGACTTTCAGAGTCTACCTACACAAGCTGCTCAGCAATTTGCAATCCCTGTGTAAGAGCTATAAATTACTATTTCGGTCTCTCAATGCAAAAAGAACGAACAGGTTATGGTCTTTGCAATTACTTGCTATGCATCAGAGAGCTGGACAATGACTAAGAATGATAGAAGAAGAATTGATATCTTTGAGTTGTGGTGCTGGAGAAGAATCTTGAACATTCTGGGGGCTGCCAAGAAAACAAATAGATCTGTCCTGTAGAGGGTGACATCAAGTTTCTCTTTGAAGGCTAGGATTTTTAAGCTTTGTCTCACCTACTTTGGGCACATGGCCAGGAGGGACCAGTCCTTGGAGAAGGACGTCATGCTCAGAAGGGTGGAGGGACAGTGCAGGAGAGGAAGACCCTGAATGAGATGGATTGATACAGAAAATGGGGTAATGGAGGTAAGTGTATCAGAGTCAGTGAGACTGGCTAAGGACAGAGTAGACTTCAGAACTGTTGTACCTAGGGTCATTATGAATAGCAGGTGACTCAGTGGCATACAACAACAACAACAATCACAAAATTAGCCAATGAAGACATCAGTCACAAATAGGATGGGCTTGAGGATCCTGACCCATCCAAATTCTGCCATTTCCTGCAAATTATGTTCTCCTCAAATGTGTGTTAAAATCCCAATCCATATATCTGTGGAAGTATTCTAATGTAACCAACTTCCATAATTCAATGTAACATAAGTTGCAGTGATAAAAATGTAGGGGAGAGTCAAAACTTTTCCGCTTTTGAGCATAGAATAAAGGAATATGCAGACTTGTGTGTGCATGGTGACGAGGGTGGAGGCAGAGGCACTCACCAGCACAAGAGCCTTAGAGTTGCCAAACAGGAGCAGGTGAAAAAATAAGGAAGGATCTCCCTCTAGAACCAGACCCAGAAGTCAGCTCTCTAGTCTCGTGAAGTGGGAGATGATAAATATCTGTTCTTTAAAGTAACCTACTTGTGGCATTTTTGTTATTGCAGCCTAGGAAACTGTGACACTCATGCTGCTGCTATCAGATCACCACCCTCACCTCATGGAGTGAGTTTTACTGGGACCTACAGAGCCTGCTGCACCATTAGATACTGCCTCAGAGTCTGGGCATTGTAGGCTTGTGAAGTCAGGAGCACTCCGGAAAATCTGGAGACTCAACCTCACACCAAGAGAGGCTGCTGTATGCTCAAGTGTTTCAATGCCAGATAGGTAGACTGGACAGGAGAGACCTAGGAGGTAAACTCTGCTACTATGCAAAGACCAACACTTTACAGCCCACTTGACTTGTGAACCATCAAAAGGAGCTCCCCATCTATGAAAGTAGCTAAAATAAGAAATGTTATCAAATGTTGATGAGGAATCGAAGAGACTGGATCTCTCATTCATTGCTAGTAGAGATGGAAAACGGTCCAGCCATTTTGGAAAATATTTTAGCAGTTTCTTAAAGTTAAGCCTCCACTTAGCATATATATGTGTCTTAGCAATTCCCCTCTTAGAAATTTTCCTAGAGAAATGAAAAGTTGTGTTAAAGGAGCTCTGATGGCCTAGTTGAAAGAAGCTATGCTGCAATCCCAAAGGTTCCTGGTTCAAATCCACCAGGTACTCTGCTGGCGAAGGAGGGAGAATCACCTCCTGTGTCATTCGGTTCCCATTTGATGGTACACAACAAGAAAAAAAAATTATGTTCACACAATAAAACTACACACAGCTGTTTGTAACAGCTAAGAACTGGAAACCAGCCAAGTAGCCTTCAGTGAGTCACAAACTGTGGTACCATAGAATTGTTGTTGTTGTCAAGTGCTATCAAGTCTATGACCCATAATGACCCAATGAACAACAGATCTGAACTCTGTTCTATCCTGCATCATCCTTCGATGTCCTGACACATTAGAGCCCATTACAGCAGTCACTGTGTCTATCAATGAACATATTTGAGGGTCTTCCTCTCCTTTGGTGTCCCTCTGCCTTTCCAAGGATCATGTCCTTCTCCAAGGAATAGCTCCTCCTAGCAATGTGCCCAAAGGATATGAGACAAAGCTTTATGTTCTTTGCCTCCAAAGAGCACTCCAGCTGTACTTTGCCCAAGATGGAATACCACTTAGCGACAAAAAGGTACACACACACACACACACACACACACAAAAGGTACACAGGGGAAAATGTGCAACAATGAATGGGTGAAAATCCAACTTTTCTCTAAAATTTTTTAAATAATTTATTTTAAAAAGCAATACCTAAAATATTAAAATTTAAAAAGTACACACACTCTGTAGACAATTCCCATGGATCTCAAGAATGCTGTGTTGAGCAGGCGGAAATTCAGTTGTGCCCTATGTGATTCATTTATACAGCATGATCAAAGTGACATTACAGTGATGAAGAACAGATTCGTGATTGCCAAAGGTCAGGGTGTAAAAACAAGTGTAGCACAAGAGAGTTTCTTTGTGGTGGTAGCATGAACAGTTCTGTACCCTACATGTTGTTGTTGCTATTATGTGCTGTGAGTCGCCTGTGACTCATAGCAACCCTATATATAACAACCCTAAACCCTACTCTATCCCTTGCCAATCTTATTGTCTCTGACACACCTATCCCCATTACCCCAATGACTAAATCAGACCATCTCATCAAGGGTCTTCCTCTCCTGAGCTGTCCCTCCACCTTCCCAAGCATGAAGTCCTTCTCCAAGGACTGGTGTTTCCTTGCAACATGCCCAAAGTATGTCAGACAGAGCTTCAGAATCCTTGCCTCCAAAGAGCAGCCTATCTTCACCCTCTCCAGGATGAACTTGTTTATTCTCTTGCAGTCCATGGTATATTCAATACTCTTCTCCAGCACCGCAGCTCAAAGGCATCAATTCTCCTATCATCTCTAGTCATTGTTCTGCTCTCTGTATAGCAAGTCTGTATAGCAAAGACCGTGGCCTGGATCAGGCGCACCTTAATCTCCAGAGTGACATGGTTGCTCTTCAGTACTTTGGACAGGTCTCTGACAGCAGACTTTCCCAATGCAATTCCTCTTTTCATTTCCTGGCTACTAGTACCAAGAGTGTTGATTGTAGAGCCAAGCAAACTAAAGCTGTTAACAATCTCAATCTCTTCACCATATATCATGATGCTGCCAATTGGCCCAATGGTGAGAATCTTTGTTTTCTTGATATTGAGCTTCAATCCATGTTGAAGGCTGCAGTCCTTGACTTGCCTACATACATGATAAAGTTTCACAGAAACACATATAAATTATGCCAAGACTGAAGTTTTGTTCAAGAGAATGAGCAAATCTGTTTTGGAAGAAGTACTGCCAAGTGCTCTTTCGAAGCGAGGATAGTGAGACTTTTATTTCAAGCTACTTTGGGCCTATTACCAGGAAGAGGAAGTTTCTGGAAAAGACCATCTTTTTTTGGAAAGTAGAGGGTCAACAAGTAAAGAGATCCTCAAGGAGATGAATTGACACAGCAACAATTGGCTTGGGCAGAGCTGAGATTGTGAGGATGACACACAATAAGGCAATATTTCCTCCTGTTGTTCAGAAGATCCCTATGCATCCAGAGCCAGTTCAATGTCAACTAAGAATAGCACACAACATACACAAGTACATGCAAAATTGGTGGACTCAAAATGAGGTCTATGACTTTAGTGTACCAATGTCAAGGTGGTTTTTTTATTATTATTAATTTTAATGAAAGTTTACAGAGACTTTGGATTTCCATTCATTCATTCATTCATTGTTGCACTTTTCTCCCTGCCCACCCCTCCCCACCCCATCCTGATATACTATTCTCTTTGAAAAGTAAAGGAAAAATTCTTTCATTGTTATACAATCACTCCCCTCAAGTCCACTCCACTGCACAGCCTTTATTCTGGACTCCTGTCATGACAATAATACCTAATCATATATCCCTTTAAACAGTTTTCTCCCTCAACTATTTCAATGCAGTATACATAATTTATCCTATCTTTCTCAGTCTCCCCCCCCCCAATCCTGATGTCAGACCTGTTTTACAACAGTAGCACTATGTAGTATTTGTTCTTTTCTAACTGAGATATTTCACTTAGCATAATGTCCTCCAGGGTCACCCATATTGTATAATATTTCATGAGTTCTTTGTTTTTCAAAGTAGCATGGTATTCCATTGTGTAAATATACAACAGCTTCTCTATCCATGCGTTTGCTGATGAACACTTTGATTGTTTCCAACTTTTTGCTATTGTGAACAAAGCCACAATAAACGTGGGTGTGCATATATCTGCTTGGGTGGAATTGCTGGATCAAATGGTATTTCTATCTACAACTTTTTGAGAAAATGCCACACTGCCTTCCATAGTCATTGCACCATTTTACACTCCCACCAACAGTGAATAAGGGTTCCAGTTTCTCCACAATCTCGTCAACATTTGCTGTTTGCTGTTCTGTTGAATTTTGCTTTTCTTACTGGGGTGAGATGATATCACATAGTTGTTTTGATTTGTATCTCTCTTTGAGCTAGAGATTTTGAACATTTCTTCATGTGTTTGTGTGCTGTCTGAATTTGATAATACATTCTAGTTATTTAAAATATTGCAATGAAGGGAAGATAAGTAAAGGCCATCCAGGAACTTGCTGTACTGATTTTGGAACTTCTCATAAATCTGATATTACTGCAAAATAAAAAATCATTAGAAATAAACTTTGAGTATCATGTAGCACTTAGGAGCAAAGATTTAAAAAAATAATACGTAATTTTGGAGAGACTGGAAAGTATTAGTCTGAGTGAACTAACTCAGTCTCATAAGGACAAATACTGCATAAGACCATTTTTGTGAAAAATAGGATAACTAGTAAAACACATATGGGGAGCCAAGATAGAAAGAGGTGGGAGCAGAGGGGTGAGAACGGGTAGGGGCAAAACCACAGGGTTGCATAATTTAGTGGATGGAGGGAGGGGGTAAAGAAAATGGGAAGGATCTTGTAGGGACATGAAAAGACAGGGTAATTAATGATGGACAAGGTCCAATGGTGATTAATCTTATAAAACATAATACATACTGGATCGAATGGTATATTTATTTCCAACTTTTAGAAAAAGCACCATACTGCCTTCCACAGTGGTTGCACTACTTTATACTCCCACTAGCAGTGAGTAAGGGTTCTAATCTCTCCACAGCCTCATCAGCATCTGTTGTTTGTTGACCTGTGGAACTTTGCTATTGTTACTGGAGTGAGATGGTATCACATAGTTGTTTTTATTTGCATTTATCTGAGCGGTAGGGATTTTAAACATTTCTTCATGTGTTTGTTTACCATCTGAATGCCTTCTTTTGGGAAGTCTCTATTCATATCCTGTGCCTATTTTGCTGTTGGGTTGTTTATCTTTTTCTTGTTGAGATGCTGGAATATTCTATAAATGTTAGATATAAGTCCCTTATCAGATATGTCATTGCCAAAATTTTTTCCCCTGTCTGTGGCTTTCATTTTTACCCTGGAGAAGTTTTTTTTATGTATACCCTAAAGAAACCAGAGCTGCCACCAAAATAGATATATGCACACTCATTTTTATTGCTGCATTATTCAAAATAGTAAAGAGATGGAAGAAACTGAAGTGTCCATCAACAAATAAATAGGTAGAAAAAAGATGGTATATTCACACAATGGAATATTACACAGCAGTGAAAAACAAGAAACTCATAAATATTACACAACATTGGTGAGCCTTGAGGACATTATGCTGACTTAAATATCTCTGTCACAAAAGGACAAATGAATGGATAGAGAAGCTGTGGTATATTCGCACAATGGAATACTATGCTGCATTGGAAAAACAAGGAACTCATGCAATATTATTAAAAATGGTTAACTCTGGAGAACATTATGCTGAGTGAAATATCCCAGTCACAAAAGGACAAATATTGCATGGTGCCACTGTTGTAGAACGGGAATGATCTTGGGGTTGGGGAGAGACTGAGTAAGATGGGTTCAATAATATATACTGCACTGAAACAGAGGAGGGAGAAAACTGTTTAAAAGAGATATGTGATTAGGTATTTCTGTCATGACAGGAGTCTAGAGTGATGGCTACATGGTGGAGTGGACCTGGGGTGGGTTTGTAAAACAATGAAAGAATCTTTTCTTTTACTTTTCCAAGAGGGTAGTGTTCTGGGGTGGTGGGGGGAGACTTGGGAGTGATCAAATCTACAACAATGAATGAATGGAAATCCAAAGCCTCTGTAAATTTTCACTGAAATTAATAACAAACTTAATTTTTTTTAAAAAGAATTAAGTTAGAGTAAGGATGGCAATGAATTTATAACTGCTCAAGCTAATAACACTATATCATGGCATGGAGGAGGAACAGTGGAAATGTATCCACATTTACAACATTCCTCTTACCAAAACCATTTGCGGAAAATAGGTACTGCATTGGAACATGTATCTCTGGATTGGAAATGATGATATTGTTAATACTTCTAGCCTTAAGCTTAAAAGATTATAATGTTCAAAATTATTTGTTATACATTTGCTTAAATTTTTCCCTCTTTTAACAACTGGGATCTAGAGGGAAGATAAAAGACCAGGGAATGGCCAAAATTATTGGGGCAGCTATTGCTGCCAGTTTAGGGCCTGTGTCAGGAAAAGGAAGTCTTACTCATATACAATGCCATCCAAAGGTAATAAAGGAGGTCAGAATTGCTTCCACTGTGGAAAGCTGGGCCACTTCAGTAGACAGTGTCACAGACAAGAGCCACAGATAGGCAAGAGAGTAGAGAGGAAGCTTCCACTCACTTGCTTTAAGTGTGGCTCTGAAGGACACCTGGCCAAGGTAGCCCACATCAGGTCCTCGTGGCAGACAGGACTGATAGGCCCTGGCTCCCAGCTGGAAACAAAGGAGGATGCTTCAACTATTTGGACCCTCCCAGAGGAGCTGTGGGTGAGCGTTGACATTACTGGTGGGTGTGTTCGTTTTCTCCTGAACACAGAGCCTACTGATTTGTCCTGGAAGCCTTCTGGGGTCCCGACTCTTCTCACTATTTCTTAGTTGTTGGAGTGGACGGAGAACCTCATGGGCAGTTCCTTGCTTTACCTCTGCCTTGCATTCTAACTTCCGAGTTGTAGGACATTCCAATGGTGGATGGAATTTGCTCCAGGACTTAGGAACCATAAATGACATAGCTGAGCCTCTACATCTTGTGGTTCCTGGCCTCTACACTATGGTGGACGAAGTGCTGGTCTGTGGGCCTTTTGTTGTGAGAGCCACCTTACCTCTGTGGCTTGATTTGTGCCACTATTGGAGCCTCTATTCGGAATATTGTTGCTTTTTTGTTTTTGGCTCATGTGCTTTTAACTTGTTGGTTGGGTTTGTGTCTTCTGGCCTACAGCGCTTCCATGGTGCATCTTCGGGGATGTGAACGTGTATGGCTGGGCACAATTGATGGCAGTGAGTCTAGGGGTCAATCTCCATGGTGGTCTGTGTGTTTCCTACTGCCAAGGGGGCCTTTTGGAGTGGTGGGAGAGGACTTCGCCCTGGGGCCTGCTGCGTCCCTTTTTGGCTGGGAGAGTGCGCCGTACCCTTTTCCTTGTGGGTCGGGGTAGGGTCTCTCTGGGGGAGGGGGGGAGAGATGAGGAGTGGGGGGGCGCACTGGCAGGGGAGATTGATCAGGGCTGGCTTCTGCGGGGGAGCGCTGTGGCGATTAGACAATTGGGGCGGACATTGGGGGGGAGGGAGGGCGAACTGGGAGGAAGGTGGAGAGTGCGGTGCAGCAGTGAATGGGTGAAGTCCCAGGGTCTCTGTAAATGTTCACTAAAACTAATGAAATTTAATAATAATTAAAAAAAAAGAAAAAAAAGAAACACCACAAAAAAACCCCAAAAACAAAACAAAAAAGAAGGACAAATACCACTGTTTTATAACAGGAGTGACATGGGGGGTTGGGGAAACTTAGAAATAAAGGAGATAAATAATGAATAATCCATTGGAATAGATGAAAGAAAGAACTGTTTAAAAGGAATATATGAAGGGGGAATTAATCATGGAGCTGCACAATCTGATGGGGGTGGGTTAGGAAAATGGGAAGGAACTTATGTAAAAGCCAGTGTATTCAAGTTTTGTAAATAAACTTGAATAATAAAATGAGGAATATATAATTGGGCACTATACATACGGCAACAGTCCTGAATAAGAGGTACATTGCAAAGAAGAAAGGGGGGGAGGTAATTGTACAACAGTGAACAAATATTTTTTTTAAAAGTGAACTGGGGAAGGGGAAAGCGAGGGAGAGGGGATAAAATGTACAACAATGAATGAATGAAAAATCTTTAAAATCACAATTAAAATGAAAAATTTATTCAAAAAACAAAAAAATATAATGCGTGGAAATGATTGTATGAAACAATGTGAATGAAGCTTAATGTGAAACATAATGTATACAAGTTTTGTAAGCAAACCAACATAAAATAAAAATTAAAATAAATAAAATGAGTTCCTACCCCAAGGAAGGAGTTTTCCAGTGACTGACTGCTTTTTACGAGCAACTCATATTGCGTATTTCTCACCTTCTTATTTGTGGTTAGGCTTCTGTAGAGCCTTCAGTGACTCTGGCTCCATCTTGCATTTCTCAGAAACAGGCCACCTGCAGCTGAATCAGAGCTTAGGTATTTCAGTACTGAGTGTGTCTATGCCTCTTTTACTCCTTCTAAGACATAACTTCCAAGCTGATTTAAAGCTACAGATCTGTAATAAATGGTCTCATGTTGACAAGCTAGGACTAATTGTTCTTCTTGCCCCTGGACAGCAATTTTTTGCCTGGAATGACTCTTTATCCTCTCTAACATCATACAGGTCATTGTGTTCACCTCCACCAAATAGCCGCTCCTGAAGGGAAGGAGATTAACTTCCGTTTACCCCTTTCAAGCTCATTCAGTCAAGTACCTTCTTTGAATGGTACAGCTTTCTCTGGGCCTCCTGCCACCAGGGAATAAGAGAATGGGAGGTGGCTGCCTACCTTTGGAAGCATTTATGCTGACGTCAAGCACCTTTTTACCAGACTTGGCCCTTGCGACAGAGTTTTGAAATTATCATGAGCTGCAGGCATGTGCAGCATGGGATTGCACAGGGTCAAGGACATGTAAGTCAAGGAGGACCCTCAGGACTGTATTTTGATGAAATCAAAGCTCTTGTGCTCCCGGCTCTGCTGAGCTGTTGTTTGTTGAGTACCATCGAGTTGGAACCAAGCCATAGCTGACCCTCCAGCATGTTCTGAGAGGCAATCAACCACACGGGAGTTGATTGTCCATCTTTCTCCTGTAGAGGAATTGGCAGTTTAGAACCACATATGTTTGAATTGGCAGCATAATTCCTTACCACTAAGCCACCAGAGCGCCCTGCTCTGCTGAGTATCCCCAGCGTTATTTAAAACAGGCTGAGCATTAGGTACCAAAGTAACAGCACCTTCTCTGTACATGACAAAACATCTATGCATAAGTCCCTACCCCCAGGACTGGCCTCAACCATTATCTGCTGCTACATCTTATCTGTTTGGGAGACATGACAAGAGAACTCATGTAACAACATGGTGATGGGCCTGGCTGTGAGTTGGAGATGAGTATGGTATGCTAAAGAAAGGTGAAAATTTGAGTTGTTGACTGTCAGTAGGTTTCGGTAGATATGCTAGTTTGACATCTTTGGGTTTCAAAAACCATACTGAGCAACAGAAAATGAAACCAAGTACTTATTTTTAGCTGCTTGTGCTAACTCATGAGATTTTTCTTTGCAAACCAAAGAGTCTGAAGATTAGCTAGCTCAACTTAGTCTGATTGACTCAATATGGTTGTCAAACCTGCTTCTCTCTTAATTATCAAGTGATATTTTTTGTCCTAGGTTATATGTTGCCCATAACTTACTAGTTTGCTTAAAATGATACTTAGTGAATTTTCTGAGAGGAACTAAGAAATAAATTATAAATCTTCTATTATAATATCCCTCAATTGACTCAGTATTCCTCAACAATTCATTGAATCCATTTAAATGACAGCCTGGGGGATTTAAAAATTGAGTCACTGTGTGGGATTGCAAAGCGCAGAACATTATACAATAAGAAGTTGGCTTCTATGAAAATAAACTGCTAAAATGGCTAACAAATAAAAAGAATGTTTTGTAAAATTTGTTTTGCACAAATTATGAACTGCAGCTTTATCCTATATTTCAGTGTTTCCATGTAAGAAAGCACATTTTGGTTTGTGAAATCCGCATTGTACAAATTCTCAGTTAAAGCTTTGTAATGCATGTCAGTTTTTCCAATAGTAAAGAATACTTTGTGGGTTTTTTTTGGGGGGGGAAGATATTGGCTTCTGTCTTGTTTACTGGGTCCACAGGTATGACAGGAATCTCTTTAAATAGATTCTCTCCTCTTTCTTTTTTTTAATTGAGATTTTAATGAAAATTTATAGAGAACATGAATTTCCATTCATTCATTGTTGCCCACTCCTCCTCCCCAGTTCACTTTTCTGTTTGAAAAAAAAATTCTTTCATTGTTGTACAATTCCCCACCCCCAGTCCACTTTACAATGTAGCTCTCATTCTGGACTTGTCATGCAAATACCTAATCATATAGTCCTTTTAAGCACTTCTCTCTCTCATCTGTTTAAATGCAGTGCACACATTATTTATCTTCTTTTCTTAGTTTCTCCCCAATCCCATGTCAGTCCTGTTTTATAACAGTGGGATTATACAGTATTCGTCCTTTTGTTACTGAGATATTTCATTCAACATAATGTCCTCCAAGGTCACCCATTTTGTATAATATTTCATGAGTTCCTTATTTTTTAGTCCTGCATACTATTCCATTGTGTGAATATACCACTGCTTCTCTATCTCTTCATTTGTTGACTTTCACTTGAGTTGTTTACATCTCTGATATTGTGAACAACACAGCAATAAACATGGGTGTGCATATATCTGCTTGTGTGGCAGTCTAGTTTCTTTAAGGCATATTCCCAGTAGTGGAATTGCTGGGTCAAATGGTATTTCTATTTGCACATTTTTGAGAAAGCACCATACTGCCTTCCATAGTGGCTGTACCATTTTACACTCCCATCAACAGTGAATAAGGGTTCCAGTTCCTCTGCAACCTCATCAGCATTTGTTGTTTGCTGCTTTGGTGAACTTTGCTATTCTTGCTGGGTTGAGATGATATCTCATAGTGTTTTGATTTGCATCTCTCTTAGAACTAGGGATTCTGAACATATCTTGGTGTGTTTGTTCCTCATCTGAATGTCTTCTTTAGGGAAGTGTCTGTTCATATCCTGTTCCCATTTTGTGATTGGGTTCTTTACCTTTATCTTGTTGGTTGCTCAAGTATTCTATAAATTCTAGATATAAGTTCTTTATCAAGAAAGGATTTAAAGACTTGTTGCCCAAAGTACCTTGCCTCCACTCTGCTCCTCTCTTTCTGAAACTCTGGGGGCCGAGGAAATGGCTCTGGTTTATTCTGAAGGCAGCTATGTCTTTCCCAGGTCATTGCCACCTCCCTCCTCCCCGTTTAAGAGGAGCATATTAGAATGAAACACTGTTGTGTGTTTGCATAACACCTTATTATTTTACTTGATTCCACACGTTAAAGATGTATATTGGCCTTTAGTCTATTGTATGCAGGGTTTGTGAAGGCCTGTTATATTTCAGAAGTGAATGGCCATTCCTTCTTCCTAGCCTGTCTTAATCTGAATGCTTAGCTTTGGAATAATATAAGACGGACAAGCATTTTAGTGAAAGGAGCAAATGAAAGACACTTCCCCATACAGAGATAACCAAACACTCACTTCCCTTTTCCAAATCAACACTCATGGCACAAGCAGTCAGGAAATCAAAAGACAAATTGCATTAGGTAAATCTGCTGTCAGGGACCTTTCCAGAGTACTGAGAAGCAACAATATCAGTCTAGAGACTAAGGTGCACCTGATCTAGTGCATGGTTTTTGCAATTACTGCTATGCAACAGAGAGCTGGACAGTGACTAAGGATGGCAGAAGAATAGATGCCTTCAAGTTGTGGTGCTGGAAAAGAGTCTCAAAAATACCATGGACCACCAAAAAGCCAAATAGGTCTGTCTTGGAGAGCATGAAACCAAGTTTCTCTTTGGAGGCTAGGATTTTGAAGCTCTGTCTTACACACTTTGAGCATGTGGCCAGGATGAACCATTACTTGGAGAAGGACATCATGCTTGGAATGGTAGAGGAACAGTGTAGGAGGGGAAGAACCTGGATGAGATGGATTGACACAGTAACTAGGATAATGGGAATAGGTGTGTCAGAGTCACTGAGACAGGCACAGGACAGGGCAGGCTATGAGTTTCAGGTGATTTGATGGCACATAACAATATTGTCTTTATTTATTTAAGACCAAACAACATTGGTCTTTATTTATTTATTGGTTTCAGACCTTAGGCCTATTCTTTAAGTAGTGAAACATGTTTTTTAATTTTAGGAAGTATTTTCATGGTATGAAACTAAGGATACTGATAGTAATGATGGGAAGAGTCAAATGTTCATCACAAATGATTGGGGCATACTCTAAGTGATGGGGATGCAAAGATCTTGTAGGAAGCAAGCCATAGACAAGGAGAGATAATCCAGCACAATAAAAATATCCATTGTACATATCTCTTTGTTGTCGTGTACCATTGCATCAGATCCAACTCATAGCTGACTCTCCAGAGGATTTTTAAAGATAGTAAGTTGTACGGGAGGAGATGCCAATCTTTCTCCTTTAGAGCAATTGCATACGAATCATATACCTTTGGGTTGGCAGCACGGCTTCTTACCACTAGGCCACCAGAGTGCCCTTTTCTCTTCAGCAAAGAAGCAGTCCAAACAACAAAAACAACTAAGACACACTGTGGTTTGTTAGGCTGTTCTAACCTAGAAGAAGTATGTGGCCATGGCCCTTCTGGGCTGCAGAATCTTTCATCAGAGAAATGAGGAAACAAAGCCATTTATTCCCTGTTTCAGTCTTGGAACATTATTAAAAAGGATGAAGAAGGAAACGAGGAGAGAATTTTACTTTGATATGAGCTAGATCTTGTGGAGAGCTCTATCCACAAGGGTCCCCCCTTTATCTTCATTTGTATATCCCTCTCTACCATTTTGAATCTAGTTTCTCTTAAAAACAGAGACTCCTTCTTGCTAACTCTGCATTTTACCAGTTTAAAATCTAGAAGACTTTGTCATTTTACTTGCTCTTGACTTGGAGAGTGACAAGCAGTCTTGGCAAATAATGAACTTGTGCATATGTATATCAGGAGTCTCTAGGTCTCTATGGGCAGCAAAGGTCATTATTAGCACTAAGGTACTTCAAATGCACTGAGAAAGGAAAGCAGGCATGATTCTCTTGTAAAGTCGGGGTAATGATATTCACAATGGCAGTAAGACACCTCTGGGGTACTTGCCACCAGAGATTCTGAGTTGATCTGGGATGAGATGAGATGATGTGCATCGTAATTTCTCTCTTGAACCGAAGTTATATATAAAAATTGTTTCTGCTGATCCCAAAGGCAAGCAGTTAAAATCCCCAACTGTGCAGAAGGAGAAAGATAGCTAATCTCCTGTCTTTGAAAACTTGCTGGAGAGTAAGCTATTGGTCGATTTTGACCAGGGGAGAATGTAGTAGTGTTCTCTTGTTCTTTTCAAACAACAGCTTCTTGTTCTAGGTATAGTGTAAACACAATTAAGGGTTCTGGAATTCCAATCATCTTCAGTGTAAGCCATAGATTTGATGATCCACACAGCCAAATGTTTTTTGAATAGTAAATAATACACAAATAAATATTATAAAATTGTTTCTGCTGAAAACCACATGGCTCATATTTCCTTTCTTCCTCCAGCTCCTCCTGGAGGATAACTGTAGTTTGGTTCCAAAGATGCGCTGCCCAACCTGCACCCACAGATATAGTCTTCCCACACCTAACACACAAGATAATGTGTGGAAGTGAGAAAACTCACCGCTTAGAAGTGGAGAGGGCTTTCTAGAGTTCAAACTCTTCTGCATTTCTACCCAATCCTTATTTCTACAGCCTCATGAGCATCTTCAATTCCAGATAATTCTCCTCCCCTATCACCAGGCATTCTTAAAGAGGAATGATGTCACTTTGAGGACTAGGGTGCATCTGATTCAGGCCGTGGACTTTCTGATCACTTGATAAGCATCTGAGAAAAATTGATGGCCTTTGAGCTGTGGTGTTGGAGAAGAGTACTGGACATTCCATAGACAGTGAAAAGAACAAATATGTCTTGGAGAAGGTGCTGCCAGAGTGCTCTTTGGAGGCAAAGATGATAAAGCTTCACTTCACATACTTCGGGCATGTTGCTAATAAGAGGGACTGTTGCTTGGAGAGGAACATGATGCTCGGAAGGGCAGAGGGTCGGTGAAGGAGAGGAAGACCCTCAACCAGATGAATTGTCATGGTGACTGCAGCAATGAGCTCTAGTGTGTTAGGAAGTATGAGGAATGCACAGGATAGGACAGGGTTCAGATCTGTTGCTCATAGGGTCACTATGAGTTATACTTGACTCAAGTGCACCTAACAAACAACATCGCCAGGCACAGTAGACATGTTAGAAGTGATTGGAGAGCCCTTTGATAATCATTCAGTAGGCATATAAAATTACTAGCAGTCAAGTGAGAAAGTCAGCTGTTTACATATACCAGGAAGGAGGAAACTTGGGGTCCAGCTTCTGGTCTAAATTTGGGCAAGTCTTTTGACTTCTCCATTCATTCTCGTTTATAAAATAAAGTTAATAGTCATGGTCTAAACCACAGAATAAATTGCACAAAATGGCCAATGAACAGGTGAAAAATAATTTAATTCACTCTGCCAAATCAAGCAAATGCACATTAAGTCATGATAAGAAATACTCTTACTCACTGAGTAAGAAAATGTTACTTAAATGCTAATATTTGCACTGGAAGACTACAAGGATGTTGACTTTATCACTACTGGTAGGAGGATAAATTGGTACCATTTTTCTGGATATCAGTTTGGCCATATATTTAATTTATAGATATATCATTGTCATAACAATCTACTTGTAGGAATTTACTGATGAGTGAATATAAAACAGCATAAACAATGTGATGATATTTATGTAAATATACACACACTTTAAAAAAAACCAAAACCCCAAACATTTGCTACATGTGCCTATGGGGGAAAATATTAGGAAGGGATAAAAGTGTGCTGTCTGAGAAACTTCTCTAACAGGTTAAAAAGGGAAGCCACAGACTGGGAAAAAGTTTTTGGTAAT